>NW_017731389.1:4049896-4050746 GCF_001890085.2 Hipposideros armiger | reverse complement strand
TTGAAGCTTAAGAAAATACACTCTTGGGGGATCTGTATTTAAGAAAACAGATCATGTTAGAGTAGCAATGAAAGAGATTATCTAAAACCACAGACATTCAGATCTGTCTCATCTAGCCCAACCTGGCTGGGCAAGCCACTCAGCATTTATTTATGCTTTGCTTCCTCACCAGTATGATAGAGAGCATGGACTACATAATATTGACCACCCCTCTCAGCTCTTTGAAATTTGTGGATTTTAGTTTACTGTGGCTTCCACTGGGCACTGAATTTGGCACAAAGGTGAGCTGAGCATGACTCTACTCACCCCTCAGCTCAGTCTAGTATCTGATAAAATGTTATTGCTTGATCATATCTCAAACCCATACCTACCTGATAATTACTTCTACCACATGTGTACATAGCTAATTTTTCTTTTAATATTTAGTATCTGCATTTGATCCCAAAGAGGAGAGGTTCTGCAGCCCTATCAAATTTGTAAGTAGCTAAGATTTAAATAGTTCTTCCCAGCAATGGTTTGCTCACCCAGTTGTCCCATAAACCTGTTCAGTAGTCATATTTCACAGGGCCACTTTTTTTGGTTTTCACTTCCCATGGCTTCACTCCAGTTCTCATTATGCCCCATCGATAGTTCTTTACTTCTGCTAAGACATCCCACCCCACCAGAATTCTGCAAGCTAAAATAACATTTTATATATACTTGTAAAACTCACAAAAGACATTTTATAGGAATTTATAATTTAAAATCAGCATTGAACTAAAAGCTAACTGTGAAATTTCTTGGAAGGAGGCTATAAACTGGAAGACAATTTGAACCTTAATCTCAAGTTTCTCCCTTCCTCCTTTTCTCT
>NW_017731389.1:4048104-4049686 GCF_001890085.2 Hipposideros armiger | reverse complement strand
AAGGAGGCTATAAACTGGAAGACAATTTGAACCTTAATCTCAATTTTCTCCCTTCCTCCTTTTCTCTCCCTTTCTTTCTCCCTCTTTTCTTTCCTTTTCCTTGCTTCCTCCCATCCTCTCTAGTCTCCCTCTCTATTTCTTTTTAATTACAAACTGAATTGTAAAACATAAGAATCTGGCTGGCACTAGAATCAAGACATTAATGTATTTATACTAATTTTAATGTATGTAACAGGTTTTCTGGGAAAGAAGACAGTAGGGCATTAAGATATTTGTGAATCAGTCTAGCCCTCTGAGGAGCTCTGCTTATCTCTTACCTGTAATGTGTGGGCTTAAAACCCCACCTTAGCTAAGGTTCCTTTTCTTCTACTGCTCTGTTTTGCTGAGACTTCATCCTTGGTTCTACTCTATAACTTGGCTCCATTGTTCCCCTAGATCATTGATTGATAACATTGTTTACACTTGTTGTCTTTTTTCTAATTTTAATTTTTTTTTGAGAAAGAAAGTAATACAAACATTCTTTCTCTTTCTCTTATACTAATGTCTCAAAGTGGACCAAGGAAAGAGATAGAGAAGCAGAAAGCAAAAAAAAACAAGAAAAAGGAAAAGAGAGACTGCTATTGGCATCAATTCCTTAATAGTAACTCATTTTTATTATTTAGAATTAAAATGATGTTTTCCCATATTATAACCTCATAATTTTCTTCCTGGAGAAAAATGAACAGCATATGTTGCTTGTTATTTTTACTTGCTTTAAAAAGCTGCTGATATCCTCAGCACCCTGGAATACCAGTGCAATGATGTCGTATGAGTTCTTGTAGAGAGAGATTTTCACAGCATACTTGTGGTTTCATGGAAATAAACATTTGCCACAGTCCATAAGGCTTAGTGAAATAGGCAGCCCCAAATCCAACTAAAGTGACAAAATTCTGGCAAAACTATCAGGCAAATGAGTCATAAGTAAAAACTATCATTAAGGTTGTAGGGGCCTTTTAGAATTGCAATTTCAAAATGATTTGTTTTGGGATTTGCAGTAATACAGAAATGCTAGTTTATGCAGCAAAGAATGACGTAAGTACATGATAGGGCAAATGTGGCTTAAGAGAGTTCATATAAGCAAAATTTAGGGAAACTAGCTGACAGACTCAAATTAAAAGTATATTGTAACCTCAAAAATATCTTAATCTTCAATAACAGATTTTTAATACCTTCCATGGACAAAGCGATAGCCCTGCTATGCTCTGCTTTGAGCAGACTACACCTAGAACATTGTGTTCAGTTCTGACCATCTCAACTTGAGGTGGATATAGACACACTGAGATGTATAAAGGCGACTGAGTGTGGAGGTGAGGGAACAATGAGAAGTGGTGATAATATGCCTAGTGAAAAAAAGACGAAGAGAAATATGAAAAGTGTTTTTAAATGTCAAAAAGATTGTCACATGGAAGAAGCAGATATTGTTCTAAATAGTGCCAAATACATCAGAGCTTTGAATCAATGAGTAGAAGCTACAAGACACTCAATAATATGAAGACTTTTTAAAGTCAGAGTTGTTCACAATGGAATAGGCAGTTTGGGAATC
>NW_017731389.1:4042884-4044163 GCF_001890085.2 Hipposideros armiger | reverse complement strand
CTATTGTTTTTCCTATGAAAACTCTAGTAGGTGAAAGAAAAAAAGGAGAGTGGTGGTAAAAATCAATTTAATCCTAACTCTAATGTTTTATAACCATGTACATTTTTTTATAATAATGACAACAACGTAGCCATTATCGTTTGTGAGTTAAAACATTTTAAAGAACCGACTTAGAATTTTTCAATTTTCTTAATACTGCCAAAGAAGGGTGTTAAGACATTTCTGCCTTCATTTCATTAAAACTGCTCAAGTAGCAAAACAAATGAATAAACACATTTAGCTTTATATGGAAGTAAAAACTCTATAGCTAGTAATGCAACTTTTCAAAGGGTATTTTTGGTGTTTTCGAAGTTTTTTTAATATCAGAAGTGAAAGTTTGGGCTGTGCTGACCGTCACCAATGAGGTGACAACATTTGGAAACATGGCTCTTAGTCTATGAATGGAGGAAACATGGCTCCTAGTCATCCCTGCAAAGCCCAGGGAAAATTGACGGTGTGGTAACTGGCTCTCAGGGAAGCAAGGCCCCGCAACCTCTGCTTACCGTCGTGGTGATGGTCTCTTCAGTCACGACCTTCAAGGTGTCGACCACTGAGATGTAGCCAAGCCGCCGGGCAATGGCGAGGGCAGTGTTCCCATTCTGGCAAGAGGGAAATGCGGACAAGGAATTCACACTGTCATCCCACGCATCTCCGTGCCTGTACGTTCCCACACGTTTCGCCTATGCAAAACCTAAGGTGTGTGTCTCATCAGCCCCATCCCATTGTCACACACTAAGCGTTGTTTCGTCAGAGACAGGCCTCGCACGAAACCCACCTAACCTGTTCCTACTCATTCAGTCGAGTCTGGGCTGCGACACACAGAGCCCAAGAAGCTTCTTAATGCTCTAAGTAATCAAGGAAACAAACACGTATTTCTTCTTGTATATATCTACTCCCTACTAGATGGCAAGGCAATCAGTAGTGTTTAGGTGTGAAGCACTAATCCCATCTCTCTGGTCAGCTCACAACCATGGAGGTACTCCCCTTTCCCCTTCGTTCTACGGAACGCTCTGCTCATGCCTATTAACGCACGTGAAGAGGAACAGTGGTGTGCAAAGAGAGATGTGAGAAGACGCCGGTGCCCGGGCCACCTCCTCCCTCTCCCCTCAGCAGGTTTCTCTCTTACCACAGTGAGTTCATTGGGGGAGGCGTTGTTCTGAA
Source organism: Hipposideros armiger (assembly GCF_001890085.2). Classification (NCBI taxonomy): domain Eukaryota; kingdom Metazoa; phylum Chordata; class Mammalia; order Chiroptera; family Hipposideridae; genus Hipposideros; species Hipposideros armiger. The sequence goes on along the minus strand of NW_017731389.1, from coordinate 4,042,963 downwards.
GCAACACGTTGATTATGTGCGTGTGTCCCTGTTGCGCTGCTTGATGTAAAGGCGTATACCCATTCTGCAGGAGGAGGAC
>NW_017731389.1:3960475-4041589 GCF_001890085.2 Hipposideros armiger | reverse complement strand
ATGCTTTCCTAAGTGTATCACTTGTAAAGGGCAGGAAAAGGTATATACCTCGAAAGTATTAAAATAAGAACAAAAATGATTTTTGGCTGTAACCTGAGTCAGACTGGGTTAGGGAAAAGCCCTAGTACAAACTTGAAACTCTTAAACTGAGGGACCATGTGTGCAAATTGGGAGAAGGTAGAGCACCTTCCCCTCTCCTCCCAACCTGCCCTTGTGAATCATTGCCACAAGTCCTGACTGAATTTCAGTGGATGTCTTGGATGTGTTGAGGCAAAAGAAAATACTGAGGAATTTAACCCTGTCCTTGCCTTCTAGAACTTTTAATCTACATAGAGAGGTAACCAAAAAAAGTGTTTGTCTCTCTTTCTCTGTAAATAAAATGGGGTGAATACATTTACCATGAAATCGCAAATTTCTAGAGAGTTCTTATTTCATGAAAGGATTCAAGCAAAACAGCAACTATCAGCTAAATAGTCTTTTTTTTTTTCAGAATTACAAATGCTTTTATTTTCAAAATGTAAAGTAACAATAAAACCTTCAGCCACTACCGGCTGCCTGTATTGATTTCTCTGTTAAATTCTCAGCTACCTAGGAAGGCATTCAAAGCTAAGGACAATGAGATGCTTTAGAATGAAAAGTCTGGGAGGTAAATAGAGTGAAGGGAGACCTGGGCAAGTAGGCTACCAAATGAGGCCATGGAGCCTTCAAGGGCACAAAGCCTTTCAGAAAGGGATGTGGAGAGGAGCTTGCCTACTTCACAGCTCTGCCTAGGGCTGTCCTGGCCCAGGACCATACATTTGCTTTACTATTTTAGCACAGAGTTTAAAAAGCATAAAGGATCTTGCCTGGTCAGGTCTCTTTCAGGCAGTAGCTTTCTCACAGAACACAGAATAGGTGGAGCAGCCAAGCAGTAGAGCTGCAGCAATGTCCAAGGGATTTCTGCTCACAGCTGCTCCATCTGAGCTAGTCCCATAAATTCATTCTGAATTTGATGGCTGCAAACCTTTTTACCTGGCTAATTCCTGGTGAGACCTCTATATTACCAATATCTTAAATATCTGTCCATATACCGCAGAATCCATCTATGTTATACACAGAAGTGTTTGCATTCACAATATTTAATAAGCACTCGTTTTTTGTGTCAAAAGGTGACACAGAAAGAAAGAAGAGTTATATTTTAGAGTAGATAAAACAAGTTTGATAGGAAGAGGTAACCAAATGAAGCACTGAAAGAAAGAGTTCAGAGAAATGAGATTAATATGAAGTCATACCTTTGATGATGACACAAAACGTCCATTTTTCTTATCTGAGTTTGAAATTGTGGTATTATATGAGATTAATCAGTAATTTCTTTTTTTTTTTTAACAAGAGCTATTTTGGTGGGGTTGGGGGGCAGGAGGGAGGGAGCCACTAGTGACCACACACACCTTAAGGAATTTAGCAAGTGAGTAATAATCTAATACAATTTAATTTATCCTTTTTCATAGACTACGCCTGAACAGAGTTAGAGGTCACAAATTACTAACGAACTTTTCTATGTGCATTTTTTATATCAGTCACCAAAACTAGGGAAGGTACAAGTTTTTACACTCCGCTCTTAAGGATGGATCTGTTGTAACAGGAACAATAGTGTTAACACAGAAGGATATTGATATGCAGCTTGGATCAAGTACCCAGGCCATTAGAGATAAAAGCATCTGGGAACATGGTAATCCCCAGAGATTTCAGTGTCCCATGCACAGACACATGTTTGAAATACTATGTATAAAACATATAGTGGAGAGTTTGTTCTTTCCCCTATAAAATTGTACCTGCTTCCATACAGGAGTCACCCAATGACACTTTGTATGGGCACATTCTTTTTGTATACCTTTGTCTGGGCATCCACATGGGCCCCTTGGTTTACGAGGACTTCGGCCACATTCACTCTGTCCTCTTGAGCAGCCAAATGGAGGGGGGTCAGGCCACTCTGCAAAGGATGCAAAGTACAGTCATCTTACAGGAGGGCACGGAGTACACATGAGCAAGCTTGAGAAACAATTTATGAACTCTAGGAGAGTAAGCCTAGAATTTCTAGGTTAAAAAACAATCTATAGAATTAGTTAATACACTAGCACTGTGGCAACATTGTTATCTGTAGGCTTAATGAAACATTCCACACATACTCAAAACTGGAGGCAACGGGTTGAACTCTGGATATGTATTCATCATGGATTCAGCCATTATCAAGGTTTTCCTACATTTGTTCCATTCTGCCTTATTTCCCTTTTATTTTTCTTTGTATAGCATTTTAAAGCAAATGACAGACATTATACCATTTTTTTCTACATACTTCAGTATTGCCTTAAAAAATAGACTTTTCCAAAATTATGCACATTTAATACATTACCAGTGGTACTAGCTTTAGTGAACAATATTAAAAAAATAGTTCATACATTGAACACTGATATACAATAATATTTTCTCCATTAAATATTAGCACCCCAAACCTGACACATATTTTCTGTATGCTGTGCTGGGTAAGAAAGATGGCTTGTGAAATATAATGTGAGTGCTAAGTCAAGAGAATTTCCAGGTCATTTAGATGGCATACAGGTTTAATGAGAGTGAATATTTGAAATTGACTACCACAGAATATAGAGGCTATATGGTTGTTCTAATGGCCAAGAAAAAAAGTCACTGAGACTGTGCCCTGGTTTAAAAGTCCTTGGTGTTGTAAAGTACTTTTTAAATAAATAATAATTAAGAGAAAGTGAGTTGGTGTGAGTGCTTCTAGGTAATTTTCTTTCATCGCTTATGAGCACAGAAGTTAATATCTGGAGGCCTTCTTTCTCGTCCTTTAGCATCTGTGCAATGACAACATCAAACTGTCCTATTTGTCAGAGGAAAGGAGTGAATCAAAAACAGCTTCAGAAAGGGTTCGGAGCCATCTAGATGCTGCCCATTATTTATTTAGGGCTCGCTATTCTGTCAAACAAATTACACACTCAGGAAGAGTAATTCGCTCTTGACTTTTTAATAATGTTTACAGAATTCTGAAGGAAGCTCACTCAAACTGAATAAAGGGGAAATATGAAAAGGAGGACTGATGCATCCACTTGAACTCCAAGAAAAATAAGCCAGGGCCAAAATGGCACCACCCAAACACTGACATAATCATAGAACAATGTTCCATGTGCGACTTTAGAGGAAACAAATATTTTCAGCCATAACATTTTGTAAAAGTGTCATGGTCAACCATTCTGAGTTAGAGACTTTTAAGAACTCTGAAAATACTCTACTGAGTGGCAATTAGCACAGTTTGTTCATGTATCCTGGCATGTGCCCTACCCTCTTGTGTACCCCACATCTATATTCATATATGCTGTGGGGTACCCACCTTCCCTGCCACAGAGTCATTTTCAAGTTTCTCAGGCTTCCTCTTCCTCCATCTCACAAAGGGCCTCATTGTTACATTTATGTGCACACCTGCTCTATTAAGATCATCATAATCCTGCATTTAAACTCTGTTTTCTTGTCCGCCTTCCTCAAACCACTGTGAGCTTGTTGAGGCACATACTGTATGTTTAATCTCTATATCATCAGTGTCTAGCTTTTAATCCATCTACTAATAGATTAAATAGAGGACAAAACAAATATCTTTTAGGTAAAACAGAATAAATAAATAAAATTTATTTTTATAGCCATGGTTTTGGTTAAAAAGATTAAAAAGAATAATGTGATGGTTACAACAGCCCTGTTTGAGTTCAGAAGTTATCTGTGTATCTTTCATGGGGTTTCAACCATTGCTCATTTTAAAAATGGCATTTCTTTGTAACAGAGAGAACGGTACCAATTCAGAAGAGCAGTAGCTCTGTTTGAGATTCTGTTTGCTTCATAAAGAAATACAGCTACTTGTGGTCTGCAAAATCCATGTGGGAACACAGCAGCATCAAAAGCAAAAGCAAAGCAAATCAGACACTGGCACTTCAGCAGTGACTTAGGTTCATGGTCTCGTTCTCTTAAAACTACTTGAGAACTGCTGGTTACTAGGAAGGAAAGAAATAAGTGAAAACAATAAAGTGTTTAGTTCAACAGAAATTCTCATGAAAGCTAAATCTTTTCTTTTAAATATTTACTTTTTAGCCAGGAAATAAAGTCTAATGTTAAATGGGAAAGTGGGAGAGTTAGGCAAGAGCGGAGTTATAAGCCAGGCTGTTACAACTCTGGCAGCTCAGGAAAAATGGACAGAAACACTGTCAGGGTTCCTTATCAAATAATAAAGTTCTGCTGATAACATGTTTTCACCTTGGAGCTTATTTAATACTTTATCAGAAAATGACAACTGAGAAAGGAAGCAAAGGTTTACAAGCGCCTTTGTACTCAACAGTTTCCAGGTGCTGTGAAGTTCTTGAAAGTTCCTTAAGTACGATGTGCTAATGGTAAGCCAGATGACCGGCTCTTTCAAATTTCCTTGGAAGTATCTCTGATTGTATGTATTCAGGAAGGTGGCTACACATTTCCAGCTTTCCTTGGTATACTATGTTTGTCTTTTGGTCTGCAGAATTCCCTTGCTAATGTCCAGCCTACCAAAGCAAACACTGACAAATTCTCTCTCAAGTATATTTGGCCAAAAATTGTTCATGATTCTAAGGTCAATTCAAGACTGGATATATACTGTAACCACTTGACTGGAGGATTTTAAAGAAAAAAAGAAAAGTCAGTCATAATGTACTTTGGTATCAAGCCTACTGACAATGTTAACCTGTTCACCAATTGTTAAGGTCTACGCTGTCTCTGGGAGAATTAAGGAGGCAATATTCGGGGCTCACAAGAGAAAAACACTCTAGTGGATGCCAGGATGTGCTTCAGCCTGAGAAGGCCAGGTTCTCTGCCTCATTTAGAGAAGGTGAATTTTTTAGGAAACTGTTATAAGGCTAGTTTATATGTTGGTATATGAAACTCAGAAAATTCAAATGCTGATTATAATGATTATTTGAAATTGCTGTATGATTCCCATTAATGCTGAAACAGGCATTCTTAAAAAGAACGTTTAAAAAGAAAGATATGAGAAAATCAAATTGGTATACCAGAAAAAAAATTGAAAAAGGTGTTGGTTTTGTAATGATCAAAAAGGATTTTCAAGGTACTAAAACTGAAAAAAAAATTGGTTTTTCTGGTCTTTTGGTCTACAAAATTTGTTAAATTGTTAAATTACAACCTTGGGGATGCAGAGTAACCCTTTCCCAAAGTTGTGAAAAGTCCATAATTATTACAACTATTTTTGTTTCTATTTAGTAGATAGAAGGTGCTGAATGTTAGCTAGTTTAGCCTCATGACATCTCTGTGAAGTAAATACTGTCTTCATTGACTAGAGGATGAAACTGAGGCTCCGAGAGCTCACATAACTTGCCCAAATTACACATCTAGTCAGAGTCAGAGTTAGGATTCAGACCCTCTGTGTTTCCAAAGCACAGGCCACATATGTTAATAATAATTAAATCACTTGTTATTACTCAGCATGAAACTATTCCTATGTTGAAACTACTATCTGAGCTACATCTGAGCAATGCCAGTTGTGCCATTGGTAATTGGTAGAGGAGGAGCTAAATGCTGGGGACATTCTTGGGGTTCTGTGTTATCTGAAGACTTAGAAACATCTGTCCCATGTTTTAGGCAGATCTCAGACTCAGGTATTAATAAGCAGTCAGCTTATTAATTCTCTGACATACGCAATGACTGAGATATCTGCAGTAACATCATTAACATGTCTTTGGTCAATTGTGGGCTGTACTTTCACTTTGCTTCACAAAGCTCTGTACTTTCTTCACTAATAATAGGAATGTCACATGAAGACAGGGGAGTTTGAAGAATGCTAGGAACAGTATTTACAGTTTCCTTGGAACTGCTAATTTATATACAAAGACTAGATGTGTAAGCTAATAAACTTTCCAAGCTATTGAATAAAAAGCTACTCAACATTTCTGTTTTTAAAATGAACTCTCTGAAGGTAGCACTGTTTCCAATTTCTTTTTTAATCTTGGACTTAAACTGGGATAGGCAAGGAGTAGGTGCCCCAAAAAATGTTTGTAAATGAATTGACAAGCTACAATTCATAACTTCTTAGTTGCTACATTCTGGTGAGATAACAATGTTGCTCTTTGAATTAACATTCTAACAAAACTTCATATTTTTAGAAAAACTTTGGACTTCAATTTTATAAGCTACTCAATTGTACGACTTCGCAATTATTGACCTAGGAATCTCTTACTGGTTAAACAGATTGCTCCTAAGTTTCTGCTATGATAAATTACACTTTGGTAAACATCTTGCAATATTACACTTTACACATTCTACCTGACCCAGACTTTTCATGACATCCTAGTGAACTTTGTGAAGAGGTGAGGTTTGGTTGTGTTGTCCGCTATGTAGAGAAAGGAAAAGGTTACCTACCTTATTGCTCAGGTTCACGTTGGCATTTCTGCTGAGGAGCAGTGACACCATGTCCACATGTCCTTCCTGGGCTGCAAGATGAACAGAAGCAATTCCTTGCCGGGTAACTGCGTTTGCATCAGCACCATATTCCAGCAGAGTTGTCGCTATGTCCATCTGGTTCTTTTTGGCAGCAATGTGCAGCGGTGTATAACCATTCTGTCAACACAAATCACTCAGTCACATGCCCAGAAACAAGATAAAAACATGTGCAGTGCATTTTCAAATAGTATGCCTCCCTGTCTAGTTTTTTGGGTTTTTGTTTTGTTTTGTTTTGTGTTATTTTTCTGGATGGTTTGAAAATTCATGATTAAGTAAGCCAACACTGGTAAATCAAGCAATGCCATTAATGTGAGGCCCTCATGTCACCAACATCTACCTAGGGAAAACATAATACAAAAGTTTACTGCAAGGGAGTCAGAGTACCATCAGTTTTACAAAAATAAATATAGGGTTCCCTCTTATAGGTAGTTATGTTAGTAGATGCTCAATAATTACTTGCTTTATTTAAATTGGGGATGAGAGGAAAACCCACTAGGAAACAACAAACAGTATGATACCATGGGGGCACATTCCACCTTGAAAATCCCTTTGATGGCTATCTAGTGCTTACAAGTTAAGCTTAATTTCCATGGTAGTCAAGATGCTATAATCTACTCCTATTTGCCCCTCAGATCGCCTCATTCTCAAAACTCCAGTCTCTGTGCTATGTTTCAGCTGTACCAAACCCAGAGCAACATACAACTCATGTTTGTGTGTTGCCTACTCTACCATGAGTGCTTTCCCCCGATATGCCCTCTGGGCCACCATCTATCAATTGAAGATTCAGCTCAAGTGTTACACTCTCATGAAGCCTTTTACTTCCCTCCCACCCTCCTATATCTGTTCCCCACTTGACTAACTCCAGTCAAAGTCCTAGAGATATTTAGTGGCTGTATTAGATATTTAGTAATATTTATTATTATTTTTGTTTGTACAGGTGTCTCCTTCTACTAAAATATGTTTATTGAAAGCATGTATTGTGTTGTATTTGTCTTTGTGTCTATAGCATATAAAATGCTCAGAATTTGAGTCAAGCTTACTAGGGCTTCCAGATCCTTCTCCTGGCTGACCTGGAATGCTCAGAGGTAGAGGCAACCAAAATTCCTTTGACAAATTATCAATTAGCTGTGCCTCAGGAGTCTTCAGAGTCCTCTGCCCTGAGAAAGCAAGGTCCCTGCCTTAGGGGACCTTGTCCTGGCTCACAGTCAATGAACAGAAATGCAAGATTATACAGAGCGTACCAAAAAAATGTATATACATTTTAAGGAAGGAAAAAACTATATTAAAATTGTAATAATATATACTGATAACAAAAGATGAATACAAGTCATGTGTATACATTTTTTTGGCACTCCTGGTATTTTGACATGGACACAAATCTGAGTATACAAAATATGCCAATAAAATTAGACTAACTTTTTTTTATAGACAAGAGGATTTAGAGAACAAAACAGAATCCAGGCTTATATTCGGGAATAGGATTTAAATCCAGACAATGGGTCAATCACAGTCTTTCTCAGCCACGTGGATGCCTCAGAACCATGAGGGCTGCTGCCCCACTGATCAGCCAGCCTACGGCACTTGACTCTCATATGTAAGTCACTGGCATGTTCTAATAGGACAGCATTTCTTACTCGATAAACGTTCTTTCTGTAATCGATTGCAGAGAGAGAATTTAAGCTGCTGGATATCAGCCCACGAATGTGGAAATGCTACTTTCAGGCTCTTCCGGAACCAGCCTCTGCCAAATGGGATGAGCCAGCGTAGAAACAGATTTTCTATCCCTATCTTTATTTTTGACCTGTTGCCATCTGGAAACCCTAGCTGAGCTGGGAAGCATTTGGCCCTCTGTCTGCTCAGACACACCCTTCAGAAACAAGACAGCTTTGCACTGAGCCCAACTCTGTGGTGAGTGACAGGAGGGGGTGAGCTGTTTCCCTACCACCGGACAATGCAAAAAGAGGAAAATTCACAAAGCAGTGCTAAAATCAGAAATCTGATGAGTTAATAAGTTTAACACTAGCTAATTAGAGTAATAAAGGCAAGATCAAGTCAGAGTTTAGCTTCTTATCATGCATCTTATCTTTTTCTTTTTGTCACTTTTGCTACTGATATAACCTTCAAGTTGATCATTTCTCAACCCCTAAAGGCAGACCAGTATCCTCTGAGATGTAGCAATCCTCTTGATTACTTCTAATTTCACCAAAAAAATCCTAGGGCCTAGAAAACACTAATCAAGGGAAGCTCTGGTGTCTTTGTAATGCATGCCAGCTCCACCGAGTTACTCATTTTCACCGAACAGTTTACCTGAGCTCCTTACCTGAGATACAGAGGAATGCATAAAGCAAGGGGGAACTAAATCATGTATTGTTTCAGAATGAAAAGTTAATCTCAGAAAGACTTAAATATTTCAAATAATAAACAAATAGTTCATCTTGAGACCTACAATGAGATTTTCTAAATTTCTTTAGTTATTTCTGAGTTCTGGAAAGTAAAATGATTCTTACTCACCACATTAAATGAGACAGATGCATTTATCAGACGACAAATAAAATACTAACAGATTCAACTGTAGAATAATCTTAATCAATAATCTTTGTCCAAAGTGCCATGGGTGCTTTTGCATTGCAAAATGAAAACAAAAGCAAATATAATTTTAAATGATCAAAAGTAATATATTTACATTACTTTATATCTTTTTCAAGAGCTATCACAATCTCTACCGATCTGCATCAGTAGATATATTGCACATTCTATGTTAGACAAATCTGACAAGAAGTAGTTAAGGATTACTATCTCTTCCACAATTAGTGCTCAGCTTATGCCTGAACCCAAGCCAATCCTCTTTCCAGCACAGTATCTGCCTCAGGAAATAGGTCAGGCTGGGATGGATTATAGAAGCCCATCTACATTTCAGGTCCCCCACCCCCATTACCTAAAATCACTTCATGTTTCTAGGACATGTATGAGTAAGAAAGTATGTTGGCAATCCTACACAAGAGAAGAAAGGCCGAGAAGAAGGCATCACATACTCTAAAAACCAGAATGTGAACTAAAGAAGAGTTAACATGGAGGTCACTGCTGTCATATCTGTATGTGAATCATGCCCTATTGAGCCTCTGTCCCTCATTTCTCACTGCTGCCAGAATTCAGAAATGCCTGAGTTCCCCGGAGTAAAGGAGGCTATTTGCCTACCCTGTATCCTTTCTCCCCCCTTCCTTAATAAATGAAACGCTGGCGTTCTCAGATGAACAGTTACATTTCCCAGCTTCCCTTGCATAAAGAAGTGGCCAATGAGATGTGAAGAGACATGGCTGGGTGGAGCTTTGAGGAATACCCTATTGTCTGACTTTCTTTCCTGCCTGTTGCTTCAAAACCTGTACTGCCTAGCTCCTGTTTGTGACATGAGAAAAATAGCATCTCATCAGTTTAAACCATTGTCGCTAGATCTTCTTTCTAGCAGATGAAGTGAATCCCTCACTAATAAGACTGCCTTTGCTCAGGATCAAAGTCTAGAAAAAACTCCTGACCAGGATCACTGCCTCAGAAAGTAGGGACAGTTGGTCATGTGCAGAGATGGTATTACAGAGGCTCTTAGGGGGACAATTGTGCTACAGGAATGAGAACATCCTATTAGAAAAACTTGTGTTCAATTGACTGTAAAAGATATGCCTCAGGCTCAAGGGCTGTTAGAAGAACTGCTTTTCAACTCTGTGTCAAAGATGTTTTGCAGATGCGAAACCAGAAATACAGTCTTGTTTCTCAAATATAAAGCTGGAAATTAACTACAAATATATCAACTATTGACCAGTTTAAGAGTTATTTGAGGATGAAAAGTGGATTGGAGTCATTTTGTTGCATTTATTATTTTGTAGCTCTTGTTAATTCTAAACTGCTTGGCACTAGTTGTGTCAAAATTATTGCTCTCAAGTGAGAAATAAATAGTTCACTTTTTAATTATTTACTGGTTGCCTACCAAGAACCTGGGGTTATTTATAATATAAGAAAAGTGGCTCTGGCTTAAAGGGATATTAAAATAAACTGGAATGAAATGGACAAGCATTAAATTTCATAATTTTTAAATCATTTTAAAAATTGTGGCAAAATATACATAACATAAAACTTACCATTTTATCTATTTAAAAAAATATGTTAAGTATATTCACATTGTTCTCCAACCATTAGCACCATCCAGCTGCAAAGGAAAACTCTATCAATTAAACACTAACTCCCCATTTCCTCCTCCCCTCAGCTCTTGGCCACTAGCATTCTACTTTCTGTCTCTATAAAGGTGACATCATACAATATTTGTGTTTTGTGTGACTGGCTTATTTCACTTAGCATTATGTCTTTGAGGGTCATCCATGTTGTAGCTTGTGTCAGAACTCCCTTCCTTCTTAAGGCTGAATAATACTCCTTTGTATGAATATTCTACATTTTGTTTATCCAGTTATCCTTTAAGGGACACTTGGGTTGCTCCCACTTTTTAGCTATTGTGAATAGTGTGACTAGTCCTCCCTCCTTCCCTTCTTTCCAAGATAAAGTTTTCTCAAAAGCCAATAAAGCCAAAGCATGGCTTTTTGTTAGAAAGAATGTCAGGATCAGAAATTATGGGGGGGCGGAGGGGGGAGAAGAGGGGGGTCCCTGGCAGGGAAGAAGTAGCATTTAGATGAAAAGCAAGCTTGGGGGCTTGATTTTGACTTGCAGATTTCACTGGGTATAATTCTGGAGAGAATGGGGTAGCAGATGTTTGAGAAATACAGAAAAAGAGGTTCTGAGAAATACCTGTCAAAGATAACATAGTCTATAAGTGGAGAAGGTATCTAAAACTTGCTCCCTTGAAGTATCCAAAGCAATCTAGAATAGCTCAAATTCATTAATCTGTGTGTATAAGAGGTTTGACCTAAATGCTAAGGTTATAGAAGAGTACTGAGGCTGCCTCAAAATTAAAGAGTAAAACAAAGATATAAAAACCTAAAATTTCCTTCAACCAATAGTATTTAGTAAAAGAATTGGACAGCATTTAAATTGTAGTTTGTATCACTCCAGTGTTCTCGGATCATAGCTACCTGCTCAACAATACAGAACTCACTAAACCAACAGAACCCTGTCAACCTATTTTTCAATAAACGTTTCTATATGATTCGCCTCTCAAATCAGAACACCAGAGTAATGAGAAAGCCAGATAGTCTACACATCTCTTCTCTGGGAAATCTGAGTTGTCTGCTGGTCAAAAATGCTCAAACAATAAGAATAAAGATTCTCCTTAGCAATAACCAAAACACATAAGCAAAACCTCCCAACTGAATTTAATCAACACAAATCACTTGAGGACATTGTTTTATGGTCGGGGAAAATGTAACACATATTTTATAACTTTGACAAATCAGAACTTTCTTACACCCTCAAGCTGTGCTCATGTTTTTAATTTGGCTAAAAAGTACTTTAACTTTGCTTCCTTCCCAGGCTCTGGGATGTCCTAGATTTTCAAGGAACATCAATTGACAAGTACGTATTTGTAGAGTGTCAACCACATGAGAGTGTCAACCACATGAGTCGACTAAAGAGCTGAAGGCACAAGTTTCCTAAGGGGCTTATTTATATTCCTATGATTTTCAAGTGGTGCCTAAACGAGGAGGATGTGACAAATGACGCAAAAGTGGGAATGCACAGCGAGGGTGATGGCCACTGTCCGCCAGTGTCCTCGTGCTGTCGAATTACAGGTACCTTTGCAGCCGCATGTGGCGAGGCTCCTTGGTCCAAAAGCAGAAGGGCCACTTTCTGATTATCGTAATGTGCAGCTACATGCAGTGGAGTGAGCCCGCTCTGAAAACACGTGCAGAAACAACAACCGGTGTCAAAAGTGTGTTAACATCAGAGGCCTAGATTTAGGAGATGAGATTACATTGGATACAACATAGGATATAATTTACATTCCAGGGTCCACAATATTGGGACCCCAGCATTCACCTCCTTTTTCTGAAGTGTTCTTCATTCTATGAGACTTAAATATGGTTCGGTTATAAGTCAGGTGGCTGGTGGTGAATATTAGCAGGTGCTTGTTTTGTTATTATGAAAGTGGCCTATTACGGGGTGGTCAGTGACCGCCTACCTTCCCAGAAGCATCTGGAGACGCACTTTTCTGTAGCAGGAGATTGGCTACTTCAAGCTTCCCATATTTTGCTGCCACGTGAAGGGGAGTAAATCCTTTCTGGAAAAAGAAACACAAAACTAATAATGAACAACAGAAATAACACAAAGGCATTGCTTATCTGGAACTGGTGAATTATTCTAATGATGAAGAGCAGTTAAGTCTGCATTTAAGGATCAAGACTGGTAGATAACAGTGAGAGAGTTCCCTTACCAACAGGGAAGAGCAGGATATTTCATCTTCGTCCCTCTGCTGACTGACCCACAACATGCCACTAATTCTGGGCTAACTAGGCATCTGACCAGGAAAAAGTTGAAGAGCTGGATCTAGGGCTTATCCTAGGGCCATTTTGGAATTTCACATTGTGTGAAGAATAGGTTTGAGTCTCAGGTGCAATTTGGATTTGGAGGGCTTGGGAAAACCCAGGGCAAATTTGGACCTCCCATAATCTCAAACTGGAGCCTTTCTCTTCTCCTTCCACCATTTCTACACATATACACATATCTTTATGTGTGTTCTAGTCTTTAGAAGTAAGAGTCAGAGATTCTTACACCTTAGCTTCACACAGGTGAACACAATAATAACACGTGGTTCTAGCCCAAGAAATAGGTAGAGTTGGATACTGAGGTGAAGTAGCTAAGCTCCCTTGTTTCCAACTTCTCCAAGGATCTGGGTACGAAGCAGCTGTCAACAAGCACTGGTAGGGAGGGTCCCATCATAAGACAGGGACGGAAGGGTAATCAGTACATTTGACCTTATGAGATTATAGTAAACTGGAGTCAATGGGCTTGGTGGAAGGGCTGGGGTACTCAAAACACCATCCCCCATTTTTCTGATTCACTGTGGCATGAAATCCAGGAACTTACATCTCGGCTCTACTGAAGAGCCTAAAGAATCATAGGGAATGAAGTTTGAGGAGGTCATCAGTTTTCCAAGTATCTGTAATTAGCTTGTGCATTGATTACACATTAATGCTTCTTCTCTGCATCCAAATAAGAGAGTGCAACACGATTTCTAATAGCTTTCTAAGACATACTGTAGGGCAATGAGTTCAACTTCCTACCACACTTGCTCGGTTTACATAGTATCATAAGAAAAATGAGCTCTAAATTTTGTATTCTGCAACTGTGTGGAATGTTGCTACTTTAAGGCATCAGAGTTGAGAGGAAAAAATTTGAGATAAAAATCAAACCATAACAAGAGCAAACAAAAATAACGCGGCAAAAATTCACCTCCTGATTAGAAAGTGTTATAAAAGTATCAACCAACTGAGGACTGATAATGCGGTTTGTATACGTGGTCTCAGCAAGAGAAATCTCTGGCTGTGCTTTTAAACCACCATTTAAATCTACCAAATAACTTGCAAGAGATATCTGACCCTAAATAGCAATAAGTTTTCATTAGAGGATAATGTACTGAGAAACTTATGACAGACAGCCAGACACAGACACCACTAGGATCCCAAGGATACTGTACAACCTTTGCACCTATTACTAGGTACAGAGTACCTAAGTACATATTACTAGGAATAGGTACAAAGGAATTGTTAGGAGGATGTATTTTGGGGAATACAGCAGGAACTGTAAGAACACACTGAAAATTGTAAGGAGGATATCTTTAGGGGGACAAGGCAGGATTCCAAGATTCCCTTTCATACCTTTGTTGTTATAGATAAAGATGCGCCACGATCCAAAAGGAATGCGGCTACGTCTTCATGCCCTTCTCGGGCTGAAAGGTGGAGTGGGGTATACCCGGAAGTCGTGGCTGCATTTGGAGATGCTCCTTGCTGCAATAGCTGTTGTACTATATCTGCCTTCCCCAGTCGTGCAGAAATGTGGAGTGGGGTTTGGTTATCCTACATGGCAAGGCAGAAATGCAAGACTGATTAGCTGAGAAAACAATGGTGTGGTTGTGAAACATCCAGCAAACTGCTTGGTATCAGAGGCTACGTTCAACTTTTTGAGTCAATGCTGAAAAGAATCTCAAGGTGGAGATGGTGGATCTAAGCTCCTTAAATATTCTTCTACTAACCTATTCATATGAAAGTGTGAAAGACAGTTCTACCTATGAATTATTCCCACTACCACCTGCCATAATTTATCAGTTTTTAACTTCTAATGACTCATTTTGGGGGAGATAAGGGAATGTATCCTGGTAACATTCCAATACCTTGGAGGGATATTATACCTACCGTATTTCCCCATGTATAAGACGCTCCCATGTATAAGACACACCTTAATTTTGGGGCCCGAACTTTGAAAAAAAAAGTATTAAAGTTATTGAACTCGTTTTATTCATCATAAAAAAGTGAAATTCGAAAAAAGCGGGAAATGCAAGTAAAAAAAAATCTGCAACCATGGTATAAGACACACCCAGTTTTCAGACCCCAAATTTTTTGAAAAACGCTGTGGCTTAAACATGGGGAAATATGGTACATCAGTTATTATGCACTCATAGGAATGGATTATTTTATTGGTGTTGCCTTCCCACATTCAAAAGCTGAGGGAGAGGGGGACAGTATAGGGTTGCACAGGTGTACCTGCACAATGGCTCCCAGCCAAGAGGACTGGTGGGGGCTGAAAGCCTGCCTCCCCTTTGCTTGCCAAGTTGTGCACCGTGGCATGGGCTGCCTCTGCCTCGAGTGGAGGGGCACCTTATTACAATTCACCAAAAGGTTTGAGGCACTCACAGGGTCCTGCACCCTTAGGGCCTTATCCACAAGTAGGAGGGGCATCTATTCCTCTTTGCCCACCAAAAAGCCCTATGGCCATCCTCCAGAAAGAAATCCCTTACTGGAATATAAAAAAGTTCAGGTAAATACTTCATGTAGGAAGGTAGAGAGACGAGGGTATAGTACAGGACACTGCTTTGGAAAGGAAAGTAGAGTAAGGGTTGCAGTCAAAGCAGGAGGTCAAAAGCAAGGTCAAAGCAAGGCCAAAACGTCCTTCTCTGTTACCAGTAGGAAGTACAAGAAGAACTAGGGGAGATGCCACAAGGAAAACGAGGAATGCTGAAAACAGAAAAAGATGGCTGCCAAAGGAAAGTCTCTACTACTGTCACAACCACGACTGAACATGTACTGAGCACTTACATGGCTCAGGCTCTGTTCTAAGTACTCCACCTATATGATTTCATTACTCATCACAACAATCTTATGAATTACAACTATCACTATTCTCATTTTCTATATGAGGACATTGGAAAAGGACATGTGACACAGAGATGTTACTGAACTTGGCCCATGTTACACAACTAGTAAATGGTGGCCCAAGGTTCAAACACAGGCAGCCTGGCTGAGGAAGTCAGGCTGCCTCCTAAACAAACAGATAACTATAAATCCTCTCCTGAATTTCAGTTTCTGGGCAGAATCATTCTTTTGACCCAATGGTTTGATATGTAATAGCAGTAAAAAATGTGAGGTTTCTTGTAACCCATGGTAGAGCACAGCCTCTCTTAACCATTCTACCTACTTGATTTAGTGGATTAACTAATCTCTCTAGATCAGGGGTCAGAAAACTACAAAGCAAAATCAAGCTGCCACCTGTGTTTGGAAGTACAGCTTTACTGGAACATGGTCATGCCCAATTTGCTTCTGTATTGTCTGTGGCTGCTTTCGCTCTACAAACGCAGAGTTGAATAGCTGTGGCAGAAACGGTGCTTCGTGCCAAGCCTAAAATTCTTACTATGAGGCCCTTTACAGAAAAAGTTTGCTGACCTTGGTTTCTAGATCCTCCATAAAACCCACCAGCTGGCACCACAGTACACTGGACAGTCAAGACGTGTGGTCTGCTGCTTAGAATGTCACAACCTTTGGATCTACCTGCAGATTTTGTGCTTCCAAAGACCTAGTTGTGTTTATTCCCACAGTCGTATGTTTGCTCTAGTTACTTTATTAATTGTGCTATATTTACACTCATTATTTTAATTACACAATTAAATGATAAACATCAGTATGAAAGGAAAGACTTTATTTTCCCCTAAGATTGCTAAGTTGAAAGCTTTGGACAGTCTTGAGAGATGTTGATTTAAAAAAAATATATATGATCTAATTAGATAAGGGTGAGACAGCTGAGTACACTGGGAGAAAATAACAGAAGTCTAGAAGTATTCTGTATTCATACTGCTTCACATGTCTTTGTATTCTCTCCACTTAACCCAAAACTAAAAACTGTAGCCCATGTACATACATAGCAAATATGTATACATTTAGATGTTGTAGGTGAAAATTCAATGGCTAAGGCATTTACATGTATGATTCTTGACCTGCACTACCATTTTGATAACCAGATCTCCCCCTGAGAGTGACAGATCAGTGGGTTTCTGGAGGCTAACCACCAGGCAGAAAATGAAGCATTCCGACTTAACCCTCAGCAGTTCTTGTTCCATGTGAAGGCAGATCCCTGAAGCAACTCCAATCCTAGTCTCATGGTTTATGGTTTCATAACTTGTGGAGAAAAAGTAAAAACGTCCTTTTTTGTTTTGTGGCTGTGACAGCTGACATTTAAGTCAACCAAAGGAGCTCAGTTATGCTTCCCACTCGCGCCTGTTCCAGAAGCTCTGTGCCTAAGTCCTTTCTCCATAGAGTGCAAAGAACCCTGGACCAAGCGTAAGTTCATTTCCTAATCTGTTCATGACGAGCAATGTGCCAAGGACACAAAGTTCTTTGCTGGCATGAAGTGCCCATTCTACGGGGTTGTCGGAAACGTCATGACGCATTTTTGCAATGAAAAACATAGAAAAACTATGTCATGACGTTTCCGACAACCCAATATTTAGTTCTGTTAAATGACTGCATGGAGAAATGTGCGGGAAGGAGTTTTTACAATACTACTTGGTCAGGGTCTATTCACTGGAGGTTGGTTCACTACTTTTAAAAGTATTTTTGGATGAGAGTGTGCGTATATTTCAAAGTTTTGTTAAGATCAAGGGTTTCTCCCTGAACAGCAAGTGCTTTCACATGCTGCACATACCTTAGCTTTGGCTTCCACCTGAGCTCCGTCTTGCACGAGATACCGCACGACTTCGGCTTGCCCGGACCGAGCTGCCATGTGCAGCGCCGTTTCTCCTCTCTGGGGGACAGGAGTCAAAGTCAATTAACTGCGGCTCTGAAGAAGAGTGGCATGTTGTATTTGCATAAAGCTTATGATGGAGGTTTTTAAAGTAAAAAGTAGTCTCAAGCACTTCCTTATTGAAAGCGAAGAAAGATGGGAAGTTAAATACGCAAGCATTTCACTGGAACTTGATCATGCCGGAAGGATTTTGGGCGTAACCCTAGGGAGCCTAATCATTAGCTGTATCAGAATTGTCGCTGAATAATCTTATATGTGGCCTCACTGGGGGTTGAAAGGACAGTGCTCATAGGGACCGAGGAGGAGGGGGCAGGAGTGAAGAGGGGAGGTGGGGAGTGCTCAGGAGAAGAACCCCAGCCCTGCTGGAGAGAGGGAGCCACTACTGGGCATCTGCAGGCTGCTGCGGTAGCTGTGCGGGGTGCCAGCCTGACAGCCGGATCACGGCTCACCTTCCTATTTTTCCAAAGCAGTGGCTGTCTGGATATTTGTGAACACTAAAATGTTGGCCACAAAATCAGAATAGAAAACAAAACCCAAAATGCTGCTCAGGCAACACAGACCACCTGAAGGATGAACTCGGCTTGCTGGCTGTTGGTCTACATTCCCTGCTCCATCTCAACAGATCAGCATCCTAGCCTTTGGACATTATCCCAAAGGGCCATTTGCTTTGGCATTGAACTCCTCCCACCTGCCCCTCTGTTTCACCAAAGAGACTTTCATTCGAAGTATCCATTTATTCAACAACAACCAAAACATTGAAAACAATGTAGGAGACATGGATAGAAATGTAAAAAGTCATAGAAGTGAAATATATCCTGCCACACAAGTGTGCTCATGTAAAATCTGCTTTTATAAATGGAGTTTTGATTTATATATAGGTCACCCACCTCCGTGGAAGGGTATACAAAGACATATTTCACAGAAAACCTGTTCATGTATTTACTGGAGAGGCCTTGAGGATGTAGTTTAGCATATTACCCAATGCTCTCTCTATGACGGAACACCCCTCTCTCTGGTTGTTAGGATCAGGAAGAATTGCATTTCAGCGGAGAAGCTGGTCTGTTTCTATCTGGTGGATGTGCTGTGCTGATTCTGGCTGCTTGAGGACAGGCTTCCTTGTCACAAGACAGCCTCAGGACCTTATGACCTGCTCTTTATGTGCCAGAATGTTGCTTCTTTTATTTTCACTTCCTCCGTGCTCATGAGTCCAACTAGTATTCTTATGCTTGTGGTCTGGTGTGCTAATATGTCAAATTTTAACTCCTGTAAAACAATGTCGAGTGCCACATACAGATCTAGGGTGATAAGTTATTCCTCTGATATTTACTCTGAAGTGAGTCTCATGGTTCTGTAGAGGGATACTTAGTGGGGGAAAGCAACATTATCTGGCAATCTATGAAGTGAGTTCCATGCTATAACATGGGCAAGCACACTCCAGAGAAACTACTTTTAAGTTACTAGATATCACAATAATAATAGCATTTGAACCACCTTCTCAATATGCAACACTTCTTAATGCTTCCATTGAAAAAAAAATTCTCCCCCCATAAAAACTTAATTTCTAAAAGCGTACTATCCAGCAGTAATGTACGGTCCGTAAGTCCTAACAATAGGTGACCAGCTAGTAATTGAATGGATCTTGTATTCGAAGTAAAGGAAATCACAGGTATTCTCATATTCTTTCCTTTTTAGCAGTCAAAAATAAAAATGTGTGAAATATTGTAATTAATTTACTTATAACAAAAAATTAGATAAGGGCAATCTTTGCCCGTTTCATAAATACTCACATTTGGACCTTCTCTGTTGAAAGGTACTTACCACGTTGGTGGTATTTGGCGAGGCTCCATGATGCATTAGTTGTGATACAATGTTTACATGCCCCATGAAGGCAGCAACATGGATTGGGGTAAGGCCCGACTAGGGGGAAAAGAGGGAAATGGAAAATGTTGGTTCATTGGCTTATCATAAAAAAGGGTTTGTTTGCCTGCCTGCCTATCTGCCATTGATTTATCAATCCATCCATCCATTCATCCATCCATCCATCGATTGATCCATCTATTTTAAGGTAACTAGTTTATTGATTAGATCAGAAGACATCTAGACATTCACTACTATTTTACAGATTCTATAAGGCAAATATATCAATATATAATCATCATTTCCCTAAAGCAAGTTTATGAGCATTATCAATTAAGGTAATATAATTAAGGCAATTATTATAATGCTCACTAGACTAGATCTTAATTTTTATGTTTGCTTCAAATCCTACAAACACATCCCCATAACACTTGTGCTTTCTATATAAAATTTTTCCATTTTTAATTTTTCAGAATTTAATTCCACTTATAACATGAATATCATAATTTGGCAATAATGTTTAATATGGCTAGAAAAGCTAACCTGCTTTTTGTTTTCTGTTGTTTTTTTTTTTAGAAGAGAGAATGAGCTAACTAATCTCAACAGATATTTAAAAATGTCAAAAAAGGCGAAAGGAATTCTATAAAATAAAAGTGAGGCAAAAGACATACGAGGAAGGATTCTGGTTGTCCGGACTTGAAACAGTGGGAAATGAGGAAAACGGGGAAGATAAATTTATTATAACTTGGAGCCTTTTTCCCATCAGCAGGGGGAGTCATTAGAACGTGTGTGCAAAGCAAAAACCTCATCCTGGTCAAAACTGCCTTTTTGAGCTCTTAGGGAGCACAGGCTTAGCAGGGGAGATTTCTCCTCTCTGGCTTACATTTCTGGACATTTATTCAAACATCAGTCAAAAATGTACTTCTACTTCAGAGCCCATTCTAAGCTTTAAGAAGGGTTGCCATACACTGAGAATAAACTTATTATTTTATAATTCAAATGACAGGGTACTTACTATGAAGCCATAAGACTGATAAAAGAGTAAATCGGCATTCATGTTTTCAACCATTTAATATTTTAAAAATTACAAATCAAGGCAAATATTTTCTGAGATATGAAGTAAAGCAATAATCGCTAGTCTAGGTCTCAATTTTTATGTTTGCTTCAAATCCTATTGTCGTTATTGATGCCTTCAATGAACCTTTACTGAACAATCTACTATGGGCCAGGCAGGTGTGGGAATACAAACACCAGGAAGACTCAGGCTTGTCTGGGAGGAGCCCTGCAGCTTCCAGGGGGCAGAGGGATGACTAAGTCATAAGTAAACCAGCTGGAGAAGTGCTTTGTTGGAAATATGCACGGGAAGAAGTGATGGTCTCAGGGAGGAGCTCCTAGGTGACACCACGAAGTAAGGGGAGGTTTCCTGGAAAAGTGGCCCCAGATCGGGTCCTAAAGGATGTGCAGGATTAGTCTGAAAAAAGGGTTGTAAAACACACAGGGTGCACAGATACGGAAGTGAACCAAAAGGTATCCAGTCTAGGGAAGTGCTGATGATAGGATCCACGGAGACCAGTGCACTGGGTGGAGTGGGGGATGGGATGAGTCTGGAGGGTGAATGCCAGGCTTGCTGTGCTGTGCTGAAGGCTCAGCCCTGGTACTGATGGACTGTTGCTCTGAGTTCTGTGTGAGTCTGTACAGAAGAAACCTAGAGCTACTTCTAACTTCAACAACCCTGTGCTTCGTTAAGTTTTTATAGAGACGATTCCCCAGTTTACAAACACACAGAGGTTGTGCCATGCAGGGTTTCCCCACCTTGGCACATGTGACATTTTCAGTCAGATAATTCTTTGCTGTGGAAGCCGGAATATTGTAAAATGGTGAGTAGCATCTCTGGCCTCTATCCACATGGCCAGGAGCACCATCAAGTTGTGACAAGTAACAACACCTCCAGATATTGTCAAACACCCTGTTGGGGGTGGGGGGCAAAAGTGCCTCCAGTTGAGAAGCACTACATTTGGGATTTCATATAAATTACACTTTGATTGACAGTGTCACTCACCCTTGAGCACGAGGCCTGTTTTGGGTTATGCTTCTAGTCATGGTGACAGAGCTGCACTCACCCACCCACACTCCTTCTGCTTTCCTCAGGACAGACAGCCCCTCAGGCGAAAGGCTCAGACAGTGGTCTGTGGTGATCACACACAGCAAAACTAGCTGGTCGTTGGGGAGGACACCTGGACTCCGGCTGTTGAGGCTATACTGTCCGGCACACAGGGAACCCCAGGAATCTTACTCCTCTTACCTCGGTTACAGCTTGGATGGATGCACCGTGTTTCAGAAGGAGTTCCATTACTTTAATTCGATTCTTCTTGCAGGCAATATGAAGAGGGGTAAAGCCATTCTGCAAGGGACAAAGGCACATATCTACTTGGCTACATTCCATTGAAATCCAATTCTACTGTGTGTGGTAAAATGTTTTTGCTCAAGAGATGTTCTGTAAAGATTTGGAAGTGAACAGAAACAACAAGGGGCTAAACAGATTCTTTTCTGGAAGCACAAGTAGTCTAGCTGGTTCTAGGAACCCGAGGTGCCCTGGTAATCATGACCAGAAAGTGAATTTCTTTGTCACAGTCTCCTGGGAACTAAGGCAAAATGGTCATGCTATTTCTTTATTTTATTCTGGGATTCACTCTTCCAAATACTTTATCCCTCCTCTACCTCATTTCAAACACAGACTAAAAGGAGCTAGCCCAGACACTTGTCCACAAAGCCAAAACTTCACCAATGCCCATTCTGACTTCTCTCCTGCATTTTAGAGCAACTACAAGGCCAGTTCGGGAATGTTCTCATTCCTTTCAGCTTTAAGATTCTAGTAGGTGCTTACTCCAAGGAAACAGAAACTTAAACAACCCAACATTATTTGGATCATTTGGCTTAATATTTAATCTAATAAAAGAACCTCCTACTTAACAAATTACCTACCAAACTGTACTGCCTGACAATTGAGACCATGGCGCATATTTTAGTTGCCATACAGAGAACTATGAAATATTAGGGTCCACGATAAAAGCTTAGGTCAAAGTCACCGCAGGTGCTTCTGTGGGTGTTCTGAGACCATTTACTTGGCTGTAGTCCATCCGAGGATGACTGGCTCCAACCTTTATATGTTATGAAATCTTTGGAGTCATAGAAAAATGAGAGTGAGAGCCCACACCCTGTTGTAAGGCTCTTTTCTTGTATAAAAATGAGTCATGATTGTTCATTTCTTTTTCTCCCGTCTCAGAATTCAAAGATATGTTTGATATACTGGGCAGGTCAATGGCTCTTAAAAATGCGGCTCTGATAAAAGCTCTTAGAATTACTATGGCCACGGGGCTGCCTAGGGCCTGCAGAGTGCCTCTCTCCTCGTTCTTTTCTGCCCACTCTGAATTTCAGCGTCAGCAGAGGACCAGGGACGCGTGGACCCATTCAGTCAGAGTGACGGCACCAGTTGGAAAGAAGCACAGACCTTTCCAAAAGTGGTTGATTGGATGACAGCCTTTACCTCAAACTTACTATCGACAGTAGACTCAGATGTTCTCCCTAAAATCTGGTGACTTATGTTTTCCTAGATATGGGTGCTTATTCTCAATTAAATCTAAAAATGGCTTACTAAATTAGGACCGTCTATTTTTCCAAGGCAACAAATGTTGTCTTGCTAAGAAAACAAAACTATTGGACAGAGTTCAGGGTTAAAATAGCAAATCATTTTAGGGGTTAACACTACAAATGAGACCGAAATTTTGATCTGTACCAGTAGAAAAAGTAGATGACAGGCAATATTTCATTTCCTTACATGGTTAACAGAAAATTTTAGCTCACGGATTCTTAGATCTCTCATTTAAGTTTTTTGTGTTTTTTTTTATCATTTTGCCTCACGATTTTAGATTTCAGAAAAAACTTAATTCACAGAATTATAACTTTACCTACAGTAAGATAAGGTTGACCACCTCAGTCTTTTTATACTTGTATAGGTTTTGGATTTCACGTATGTAAGAGAATCACTAGGGTAACTAGAAAGGGGTTAATGTTTTAACCCCATCAGCCTTGTTCATGTCAGAAACAGGTTTTGGAAACTTCTCAGAAGAATACTTGAAAAAGTTGACAAAAGGTACAATTTATTTCATTAGACCTTCCATTTGTACCTCCTCAAAAGCAATGCCTTCACATACAGAGAAAGCCTGTTGTCAGCAAAACAACATCGGCTGGATTTGTTGGCTGAGCCACTCACCAGGGCTTTGGCATTGGGGTTAGCTTTCTTGTCCAAGAGAACCTTGGCGACTTTGTAGTGGCCACAGTGGGCAGCCACATGTAGGGCAGTCAGGTAGTCATTGGTGACGTCATCCACAGGCACGTTATGCTGGAGGAGAAGCTGGACACAGTTTAAGTGGTCCCCTTGCGTGGCCATGTGCAGTGGAGACAGCCCATTCTGGAATGCAGAAGAAAAACAGAGTTTATTGTTTTACATTTTAAACATAAACATGCCAAAACACAACATACAGTACAACTAGGAACAAGTGAAAAACTAGCTTTTCACATGGAAATACCTTCTATTTTTAAAGGGTTTTGACAGCTGTTTTGGACTACGCCACTTTAAACACTAGTCTTCTCACTTCTTATATCAACAGAAACCAAAGTTTCAAAGGTAACTCCTTTTCCTGATTTGAAAATAGTGTGAATTTATTGCATTCCTGATGAATTGGAATTCTTAATACTTAAGACTTAAAAGGATAAAACAAAAGCAGACACAGATTAGTGTTCATTAGGTTGGTTTTTATTTGGTCCTTACAAGTTACTAATATATGATACTGACTACATTGATTCAATTAGTAAAGAGGGTCTGACCAGAATATCATTTCATCTCACATCAACGAAGAAAGGAAAAATTTTCCCTTTTCCATCAATCTGGTGCTTTCATGTATCTATGAGGAGGAAATGCAAGGCATTGGCCAACTCATGAACTAATGCCTGCCTTAGTTACTCAGACCAACTGGGTTCAATGACACAGTTAATAATGTGCAATAGGAATGAGTCAAAATTCATTTGGAAAGCTGAGGGAAGACATGAATGGGGTCAAAGCTAAATAGAACCTTAAAAAGGTTAATGTGATACTTAGCATTCAGTACACGTGTCCTACTGAAGGCAAAAAGAAGGTATTAGGATGTCAGTTTTTTTAAGCAGGCTTCCTTTAAATATGGAGGCAAAGTGAAGGAGCCTGGGAAACTGTTAAGAGAACCCAGTTATCAAGAGAGGCTCTATTCATGACCACAACATAATTTAACATATTTTTTTTTGGAAAAAAGTGACAGCAAATTCAGTTCCAAAAAAAGTGGTCATCAGTGACCTTTGACAGTAATGATACATTAAATATGCACTGATGAACCAGGTATTTCTGAATCTTCTAGGCCAAGTTATTTTCCCCAATTTACCTGTGAATGACATAAACAGGAGCTCAAGAGAAGGAAGAAAACTGTATGGCTTCCTTTAAGTCACTCACATGGCATCATTCACTCACTGTCATATATTTCAATTATTTGTGCTTCATGACAGCAAGAGGTTAATGGGTTATAATTTCCCATATTGGCCATCAGAGCCTTTCTTATACAGAAAGAATTCAATAAATATTTATGTAAATTTAAATACTTCATACACAATCAGGATATTTTTGCCTAAAAAATTCCATGCAAACATTTTGAACCAAAATAGAAACTGAGGTGCAACAAAGGATAGGAACATTTCTCATTTGAGATACTGCTACCCTCGAGCATATGCACTCATTTATTTCCTGCCAAAACATTCTTTTGCTTTATATTTTGATACAGTCTTTGAGGAAAACATGAAGTAAACAAAGACACAAAATCTGAGAAACAAGTGACTTAGTGAAGAGCAGAAAAGGAAAGCAGTGTCAGTAAAAGGAGAAAATTCTCTAACGATACACAAAATAACGATATATGAGTGGGTAACTTAGAGATCATTGGAGAAGGCCAAAGAAAGTAAAGATCATCTGACTTACGGAGAGGGGTCTTATTACATATGGCACCCTCATCAAGCTGAAAATATAGATCCAATGTGATAGGATTTTTTCTTTTTAGCTCAGAAAGACAAAAGTCTTGAAAAATTAAACAGATAGTCTTAAATTTAGGAATGCATTTATTCACTTAATATTCATTCAACACATATTTATTGAAGGTCTACTATGTGCCAGGCACTAGTTTAGGTCCTTGGGGTACCATACTGAATAAGGCCAGGTTCTTGCTTTCATTTTAGTGAAGAGAGATAGCAAACAAGTAAACAAACCAAGAAGAAGGACTCTGAGAAGAAGACATTTGAGTTGAAAAACGTGTGGAGACTGTATAGATCTGGGACAAGCTGAGGGAACTCCATCTGAGAGAATTGGAAGTGAAAATAAACTTGATTTATTCTAGAGAGTGAAAGAGGGCTGGTTGGCTGAAAGATGATAAGGAGCAGAACGAGAAGAGATGAGGCAGAGAGGTAGGAACGAGTTTATTGTCAGTACGAGGGAAGCTTGCAGTTAAATGTGGTTGATGTGACGTGTATTTGTCCATCCTTTCCCAAACTCCACTAAAAAGCATTACAGGAATTTGAAAGGTAACATCCACAAGGCCATGCACACGTGTGTGCAGCTATACCTATACATCTGCATACATGTACAGGAAAGGAAACAAAAATAGGTGGGTGATGTCTACAAATTTTGGAATACGAAAAGAGGGTCTGAATGTGTTAACTCATCCGGCAGAAGAAAGAAGGCTAAAAAATAAGTGTCTAAGGAGGGGTGCCATCAGTGGTGTGCTGATAAACAGCAGCTCTTTGAAAAGAGAAAAGCCCTGACATGTGTGTGGCATCTGCCAATCTCCATGACGTAATGACCCCTACAATGACCAATTTCAAGTTATCAACATAATGTTACTGAACGTGGAATTGAGAAGGGATGTGTAAAACAGGCTCAATGATCTGGCTCCAGCAGGCCACTGGGTACATGAAAGTTGACTGACTTACCTCTCCAATGCCCAAAGGCTGGGGATATGGAAATAGTGCCGTGAAAGATAAAGGTGAGGCTTGGTGCCGAAGGCAGGATGGGTTCACTTGTGTATGGAGCTGTCAAGTCTCTAGGCCCTTCCAACCCAGCAAAGCCAGATGTCTGGCCCCTTGCACCTTACAGGAAATCAGGAGTTTAGTCTTTGGAGAAAGTAAACCCAGAGAGATTCTGGATTCAGGGGCCCAGGTGGAGCAGAAGGCAGTGGTGAGGCCACTGACTGAGGACAGGTGCAAACAAAACAGGGAGGGATGGGATAGGTGTTGTATAGTCTCTAGAGTTAGACTGGCTAGGTTCAAATCCTTGTTCTGCCACTAGCTGAGGTATCCTGAAGAAGCTACTTTATTTCTTGGGGTCTCAGTTTTCTAATCTATAAAAAGGGTATAATAGTAACATTAGTACCTTCTAGAGTTATGGTGAGGATTAAATGGGTTACTATATGTCAAGTGCTTAGAGTCTGGTATGCAGAAATCACCCTATAAATATTAGTTATCATTTTTATGATTCAAGTATGCATAGAGAACAGGGATGCTGACAGCTCCTTATCCTTACTCTGAATGTATTCACACAGCTGTGCTCTACAAAAGGTTGGAGGATTCGTCTCTCAAAAACTGAACTTCCCAGCGAAAAGGACAACTAATCCTGATGTTAGAGGACCCCTCCGGCCTGACACACCTGAGTGGAGCTCTGCCTACACTCTCACAGAGCTTCCCCTCAAACTGTAGTACCTGACATGTATGGTTTGGTATAGATATCCGTGGAAAACCCCCAACGTGAAAGAGTGAGTCAAAACTAACAAAGAACAAATAACAAATCTGAGGAATCAGGACATATGAGAGGCACAAAGAATTACATTCAAGAACTGTTATCTTGAATGTTCTTAGAAAGGTAACAGAAAATACTGTATCCATAAAACAAGAACTGGACGCTATCAGAGAATTTTTAAAAAGTTCTTGAATAATGAAAGCATAGAAGAAGAAAAAGAATCAAAGAGATTTCTCAGGAAAAAAACAAATAGATAATGAAATAAACAATAGGAGGAAAAAAAAGAAGAGGCAATGATTTGATTTTTAACTATCCCTGTATTGCTTTGATAAAATTAAAAATTAATTTTAAAATGGAAATGAATTGGAGGGTTTTTAGGCAGGAGGGTGACATTACTTGGTTGACAGCTCATGTGGCCACTCTGACTGCAAAATGGGAACTGGACTGTAAAGAGCAAGAGGGGAAATGCGAGACCAGTAAGGAAACTATTACAGTAGTTCAGTGAGAGATGATATGACTTAGAAGACAGTAGTGCGGTGGGCAAAAGATAGATATGGATTATGTAAAAGGAAAAAGAAAAAATAGACGATTTAGATGAGAAGCACTCAAAAGGCCAACAAGTCATCACATACAATGAAAAACTGTGACTGTTGAATTCTGTAGGATAATACCTCCACCAGCTTGACAATCTAAACCCTACAACTAGAGACAGAATTGTTTAGACCACTTCAACTCTATCTTCACTAGAGCAGGAAACACTGATTAGGGTGTGAACAGGAGTAATATATAATTGTGTTTTGATAATGTTTAGAGATTAAGGCTCTTTACAAAGCTTGAGAGAGCTTCCAAAAATCACTGGTTAATAAAAATAGCAGTGACTATCAGGTAGTTCGTACATACCAAAATTTACAAGTATTCTCTTTTTCAAATAGTATCAAATGATTTTACCACTTAAAAAATCCAGAAGACACTTAGTAGAACAAATTTTTTCAGGCAATCATCATGTGTTCCTTTCAGATATGTCAACTTTGCCTACAGCCCAATCAAGGTGCAATCTTTCTAAAGTTTCTATTCTTTATCAGGTATATGACATCTTTGGCCTCTTTACTAGTTAGTTACCTCCCAAGAAATAAACCGAGAGGCTGATGTAAGACAGCCAGCACCCAGACTTTAGAGAGCCTAGATTTTACAGTCTTTCCTTCCCCAACGAGCCATCATTTCTGAGCTATGAACATTTCAGAGAGTAAAAACAAGCACTAAGTGCTCCTGAAACAAAACGAAAACAACACATGCACACATGGCTTTGTGATTGAGTACATTCCATCTCCATGCTTCCTAAACCCACATTTATTTTGAGGTTCTCCAAAGAGTTGGTGAACAGAGCCACTCCTATTGCTAAATTGAAATGATGGCATTTTCCTTGATTCAAAAGAATGGGTTACATAACCAGTCAAGCAATTCAAAGCTAAATACAGCCTAATTATCCAAAAACCTGGGGAGATGTTACCTTGGTTTTTGAAAGAATGGGGGCAGCTCGATCGAGGAGCATTTCAACCACCTGCTCATGACCACTCCTTGCTCCGCAGTGCAGTGGGGTCAGGCCATCCTGTTGAACAAAGGGCAACATCTTCAGTTAGATTTGATGGGGGTTTCTAAACATGCAGAGGATTTCTTCAAGATTCAGGGCAGCAGTCAACATGCTGGGGGCCAGCAAACTTCAAACTTCATTTATATATCTAATGCAATCATTGCATTTTTTTAAACTAGTGAACTAAATATTTCATAGGTTTAAGCAGTTGCACATGTGTGTAATTTCCCACATATTAGAATACTAATACTTAAAAACATAACTGTTCGACCACTCTCGAATATCCAATGGAATCCATATACTTTAAGTAAATTGATATCCACCATTTAAAAAATATACCAATAAACTTTGAAAATAGAAATTTTACATTGGTCATGTTTCCTCTTGCATTTCTATTTCTATACCACTTGCCCCACATAATTTTATCTTAATATAATTTTATGCTTGAGTGTTTTTTATTGACTACCATATCATATTTCTCTACCACAAAAATATATAAATTTAAATTTGAAAAAGGTTTATAGCTATCCTGAGAACAGAAGCTTTATGTATCAAAAAATAAATCTCCTGAGTGAAATTATCAGTATAATTATTCAAACATAATTGATCAAAAATATATTACAAATTTTAGATTATTAAATAAGAGTAACAACTTATTAAAAAATTCCCCTCTTGAGATGTATTTTTTTCACAACTAGTTCATGTATCTGCTAATGAATATTACCTATTGGTAAAATGATTTAGCATCAATGCTATCCCATTTTTTATCTTTATAAATGTTACTGCTGAAAAATCTTATCTGCATAAACAAGTGGATGGACTTTTGTTACAGCATTGTCACTAATTCTCTGAACTCCTTTTGAATTACATGCCCAAATCACTTAATAATCTTTCACTAAAGATTTTTAAAAATGATCCATCATAAGACAATTCCATTAGGCCCTTCATTTTTGTTGACAGCAACAGGATTTATAACCATCCACTATGCAGAAGAATATGTCATCCAATCATTATACTCATGCAGTAATTAACAGGACACCATTATTTTGAACTGTTTCCTTTCCCCCTCACATTTCCCCATTCACTCTCAAAGGTTCTTGCACTCTGGGCCATGTGGGTGAGAGAGAGTTAGGCCTTTCTATCATATTAGGGGAGAAGGACTATTGCATTAAAGGATAGATGGGAAAGGAGAATTAGCAGGGAGTTAAGGAAGTGGAAAGTTACTCCCTTAAAACTATCTAAGTGACGTTAAGCCCTATGGAGACCTTTTCGCACACCCCGGCTTACGTATTCCCCAACTGGAAGATTCCTACAGTTGACAAGACCTACCCCAAAGAAAGTTACGTTTTAAAACACATCAAAATGTGATTCACTGTATTGAAATCACTTTCTAGATTGTGTGATATCTTGAAAGTAAGCCTCAATACCCTAATGTATAATCAATAAGGTAAAATCCTATTTCTAAACTACTAGCCAAATCTCAGAATTAAAATTCCTTAAACATGGAAATGTGAATCACAAACGTTACATGACCTGATGTGAACATTCTTTAGGCCTGTTTGAATACTCTGCCTTTTACGCTGATTTAAAACATTTGCTCTTGTAAACCAAAATAAAACAATATAACAGTCTTTCAAGTTGGAAACAGCATTTTGCTAATAAAATAAAATCTGAGAACAAATAAAAAACACTATGGAGCCCTACCTAATGTCTTCCCAGTAATGTAAAACCTGAAAATATCTAAAGGAGAAATAGAAATAATACAACAATCACATCTACCTTCCAACACAAAGAAACATTTCACATTCTCTGAATGTGATTATCTTTTATGAACTTAAAGGTCAAATTTGATTCTTTCATTTTCTCATAAGGAGCCTCTAAGATATAAGAGGTGACAGAATATGTGTGGAGATTGTCCAACTATGGTCACACAGAAAAAGTAATTATTCTAGGCCAACTCATTTATCCTTGAAAACGATCTTCCCCAAAGCAAAATGCTACATATGGAATGCAAAGTGTTTGGCTAACTAAGAGCCAAGGCTATCTCAACACCTTAATCCTTTGAAATATACTGTTCCTTACAGACATACTTTTCTGCTGATTTCATCTTAAAAAATTTTTTTTTAATTATGGAAATTTTCAAACATATTCCTGCCTCACATAGACTGATCAGTGAACTGTGCCTTTAGGTATCTGGTACTCGGTGTCAACAATTGTTGCCTCATGATCAATCTTGATTCATGAATATCCTGACCCTTTTTTTCTTTCTTATATTATTTTGAAGCAAATCCAAGACATGCTATCATTTTATCCTCACAATTACCCCTGTATGGAAGGGATAATCTTCATTGTATAAATAATGACTCTAAGGTTCAAAGAGGTTAAATTATTCAGGCTGAATTTAGAACCAGGCCAATGCCTTGGGAAGAATTATTAAGACAAAAACCCGCTGCTCAAACTTTCAGCCATAAACTTGCAGCCACACTTAGCCTTCTGTTATACACACTCTGGAGCTTCTACTCCTGATCTTTATTTATTTATTAGAAACTTACAGAATCTAGAGATACAGTCAGAGGTGGCTTTTTCCTTCAGTGCAAGCGCTGTGAAGTGCTATCATTCTACCCATTGTTCCTTTTATCACCTTGTTTCAATGGCGTTGCCTAGCTCCCCAAGGTAAGACATCAGTTCCCAGCTGAAATGCAAGTTGAAGCACAGCTTTCAACTGTAGTTTTACCCTCAGTGTTTTTAACATTGATTACAAGTGACTGACACTTTTGGATCTCCTGCAAGTGTGCTCTGGCATTTTTCAAAGGTGCATGGCCCTTCAAATAGCCAGGATCCCGGCAGGAGAGAGAGAGATGCCTCATCAGGAAACTGCACAAAACATCACGACTGCCTGGCGGCACACCGAGTGCCAGCCTGGTGTTGGGACATTCACAGGTCAGTGGAAAACTAGTCCCTAGAGTTAACGTAAGATCTTTAATTAGCATCACCGTCTTACAGTCACAAAGACAGAGACAAGACCAGCTGATTCACAGTGAGACTGAAAAGTACCTGCCATTTAGTGATTCGCACTTAATTCCATTAAAAAAAGAAAGAAAATTAGCAGACATTAACTTTACTTAATACCTATTTTTTGGACAAAAAAATAAATATTTAAATTTCAAACAAGTTTATTTGGCTTTGAAATCAGTGTGGCTTATCATTCACTTTCCTGAAGTGATATTCTGCTTATGATTATCTGTGTGTCCAAAGATCTCAACAACCGTCAGTCATTACTCGGCCAAGTCTAAATTCCTCAAGTTAGATTTCAGTCTTCCAACACCAGTCATAGCTACACTTGGCCTTCCTCTATTCCTTTCACAGATTCCAGTGAACAAACTCGGTGCAGCGCCTGGCAAAAGCCTCTAATTTATTATTTCTCTGCTTCGCCCTCACTACTTCATGTATCTAGAAGTTTCCTTCCTACTTTCTCCAACAGACAAATTCTTACTGTTTTAAAGCACCGTGTTTCTTTGAATCATTTTCCAAAATTAGACGTGACCATTCTACCTTCAGGGCTCCTGTCTTATTTTATTGGTACTTCTTGGGGAACCTCTTGATTTTTACCTGGTATTTTAGTTATTTGTGGGCATGCGTTATCATTTCACTCAGTCTGCTTCCTAGGACAATGTTACTATTGTAGTATAAGGGATATTTAACTCTCAGAGAAAAGGTAACTCAGTGCATGTCCATGAAAGTTGCTTCATAAAAATGACTGAGGGAATGCATGGGGTGAATAAATTGGATTTTTGGTCAGTGTTTTTAAAATGTTTTATAGTTAGTTGGTTAAAAATTCCTTTCCTTGTTATCCTTTCTGTTTGAGACTAGACTCATTTTATACTTCAGAAGCACGATTAAAATAGCTTGTCTTTCCTTCCAGAAAAATAAAATTCTCCATAGATAAGTGACTTGTAAATTGGGATGAGACTAAAGAATATGACTCAGTCTTTTTAGTTCTCAGAATAAGAGAAATGTCAGATTGCTTGCTCTAAATAAGATTTTTTCCCCTTTTTAATTCAGAATACTCTAAGCTTAAAAAAAGAGTGACTGTCGATATTGTGTCTTACAACATAGTAGTGAACTGGCATGCTCCTTTCCATAAAATTACAGCAATGTATTTTCCAATACAAAGTAAGGATTCTTACCTGCTCCCCAATGCCTAGAAATATACAATTAATGTGCAGTGTCACTTAGAATGGGTTTTGGGCCAAAAACGCAATTCACTTGCATACAAGAGCATGTACCTCCAGCTGAAAAATCTTGACAAAGGCAATTCTTGGGGCTCAAGGGAGGCTGCCTCAAGAAAGGCAGCATATGCAGTTGAACAGAAGAGAAAGGGAGAGGGATGCTGAGTTGCCATAGCAACATTATGGGTGGGAAATAAAATTGCATGGGGTTAGTCATTTTTTTCCAATTCCCCTGATTTTTAAAGCACTAACATAATGGACGAGTATTCCCTTGGGCAGAATTCTGAAGCAACACAAACTGGCTAGGCCAGGGCTCATATTTCATTTTAGTGACAGCAATCTTATTAGGGAGGTGGGAGCTGCACTTTTCTTGCTGGAAAAAATGCTCTCTTGCGTTAGCTTAACAGCAAAACGTTGCATACTCGAAGGTCAGAAAGACTTTCAGGATTGTTTTTTTTTTCTGAAAAGCATAGAGAAGAGCAAAAAGGCATTGCACCTAGGAACAATGAATCCAGAATATGCCCATAACAGGTTGAACTTGCCCATATTGAAATTACACAAGTGCATGACTGGAGAAGTACTTTCAAAGGAGACATATTCATTTTGGTTTGTATCCTCTAGATTCCTTCCTTTTCTTTCTCCTAATTAAAAAACAAACAAACAAACAAAAACTCACTCTAAAGAAGGAAAAGGAAATCAAGCAGAGAGAACTTTGTGGATATGTACTTTTTCCTATGTCGTAGATGTAAAACAAGATGTGATTTAATTAAAAACTGAAAACCAAACAATAACAATAAAACATGGTGCCTGGAAAGGAGAGTTAGGACAATAGCCAGAGACAAAGAGCATCGATTATAGTCCAGTAGCTATTTGCATATCTGGATTTTCACTAAAAATTCTGCCTGTATTCTCATTTCATGCATGTTACACAACTGGAGATTCGGCCTAAGAGGAACGGAAAGAACAGTTTTGGAAACCCCGCTATTGTCACAGGTGTTTTGTATTGTGATCTTAATTGAATCTCTACAACAACTCATGAGAATGGCACCAGAAATTCCATTTACAGCTGAGAAAGCTGCTCCAAAGGATTAATGTACGTACCCGAGGTCACGTGCAAGTACATGCTTGGAATTAGAATTTCCCCTCAGGCCTGCCTCCTTCAGAGCAACTGAATTCCTTCTTTATACCAAGCAATTGCCTTTTAAGATCAAGAATTCATTTATGCCATTTATAGATAGAGAGGGAGAGATCTCTTTTTCATCCTTTCATCCTTGTTGTCCTGCCATACATTCTATGTTTAATATTAAACAAAAATAAGGTAAAAATCCTTCTTTTGTTCTCTCTGCTTGGAAATGTACAGCTTTCTCTCTGAACCTAAAAATAAAGATATCTGCTATTTGTTGTACCCATTTCCACTGTTCTTTGTGTTTTTTTGGCCCCTCATTTCTTGTCTTCTTTTGGATTGAGTATTATTTAATATTCAAATCATTGAATGATTACATATATTATTGGCTATCTCCTACTTTGGCTTTTTTTTTTTTTTAGCTGAGCCATCCCGCCACCTGTTGGCAGCTCCGCGGCTGCTCAGCTCGGGCTGACTCGAACCACTGTTGCTCAGAGCTCAAACTCTTGAGCGAGCTCTTAACCAACTGAGCCACTCAGCCGGCCCTACTTTGGCTTTTTAACTAAATCCCTTTTTAGTGGTTGCCATAGGGATCGCAGTATGTGTCCTTAAGTTATAACAGTCTAAACAATGTTTTATTATTCATTATATTATTATATGGTATTATTATTATTATACATTGAAATAATACTATACCACTTCATGTATAATATGAGAATTCTGGAATATTATAATTCCATTTACACTATCAATTGCATCTTTTGTGCTATATCATATATTTTACTTCCATATATATTATAACCTAATAATAGATTGATAGGTTTATTTAAACAATTGACTTTGAAAGATTAAAAAATTAAAATAGTTCTTAATTTGCTTATTGATTATTTCTAGCTCTTCTCTCCTTTACTGAGATCTAAATTTCCATCTGATATCATTTTCCTTCAGATTGAAGAACTTTCTTTAGTATTTATTTTAGTGTGTGTCTGGTGGTAACAAGTTCTCTCAGGTTTTGCTTATCTGAAACTGTCTTTATTTTGAATTTATTATAGAAATATATTTTTCTCTAGCACTTGTAGGGGCTTGGTTTTTAGGCTTGTAGTGGCGGATCTACTTCAGTTTGTTCTTGTTCCTAGAATAATTTCTTTAGTCCTGGGGCACAGTCATAACTCTGAAGATGCAGTACTTCTGGAGGTTCGATAAAAAGCCCCAGACTTGATTCTATGTCCTCAAGCCAATAAAACTGTGAAATTTGACATGAATTATATAACAGTATGCTGTGCTAACTGCCGAGTGTCTGCCATATAAGTATAGATTTCATTCTATGTTATTTAGTTCTTTCAAGAGTTGATTTTACTCCATTGTGTGCCTGATTCTGATGGCTTGTTTTTTTAAAATGAAGTTTCTAAAAAAAAATGTTTTTCCAGAGTTTAGATTTTTATCAGCAGGAGGTTTAATGCAATACAATCTACTTCATCATTACTTGAAGCCAGAACCCTCTCACACATTTGAGTGAAAACATAAATGTTTTTCTCATAGTTCGTGTTTGTTTCTATCATACACTACTTTAGGAATATTCCTTCTATGAATTACTAAGGAAAGTCTTGAACTTTGAGTAGGAAGACACTGAATAACTTATAAAATGTAATTTTAAATATATAAAGGTACTTTCTATATAGATCCTATAAGATGTTGGATGAAAAAAAAGATTAAATTAAGGTTCACAATTAAAAAAACATTAATGACTTTATTTATTGTATTTTTCCTTTGGGGAAGGAGGATAATTAAGATGTTTACAGTTGATAACTATAGAGTACTCATGTGTCTAATGGATGTAGAGTTATTTCAAAGAAATAGGATGTGTTACCAACCTACATCAAGGGAAAATAAGAGAAAAAGTAGATTACTTTCTGAGCAGCAGTATTTTGATCCACATAGCACTTAACTAAAATAACTGTCTTGAGCCTCTTTTGTAGATTCTTCAACAGAACAAGGCTTAAGTGGCATATGAAATTTACCAAACACTTAATTAGCTCTCCAATTTGTAATGGAAATTAGGTTCACTATATGGTATACAGTCATGGGGGCTGAGGGAAGGTGAGGGTTGACAAAGACAGAGAGAAAAAATGCTCCTGTCATGTTCTCAGAACCCTTTGAAACTCTCAAAAACTTTCTTTCCTTCTAAGAGATTTACATGTTTGGAAAGCTAAGGGAATTTCATGATCATTTGTCCATTAAAAAAAAAAACCCCAAAAAATGAAGACTATTTTTTTTAGAGCAGGTTCACAGCAAAAATGAGGTGTAGGTATCCTTGACCTTCTAGGAATCCAAATAAGTGCTTTCAGTTAACTTTTAATATCTGTGATACAAAAATAAAAAATGAATATATTTTAAATGACATAAAAATACTTTCAAATTAGTCTTGACTAATGTAGAACCTCCGGGTTTTCTGCCTATTTCATATGCTCTTGTCAACAAGTCTACATTAGAACTCTGAGGAAGAATACTGTATTCAAATTTTCTCTCTGATAGAGACTATTACATGACTATGAAATATTTAATATATTCTTCAAGGATTTATTTTTAACCAAGGCAATCATACTTCTGGAAATATAATAGAAAGCAACAGTCAATACCAGTATTTTCTTTTCCTTCACATTTTAACCTGAGAAATATAACCAGTTGCATTTCTGGGAAAGAATAACCTAATATTTAAAAGGCATCCAAGTGACCCCTGAAACCTTCCCAAAATAGTAAGAATTTAACAATTAACAGATTTGAGGTACTCTAAAAACCCTTTATCTACTTATGCACAAATATCTCTTCATTCTTATAGATCAATTGGATGCCATTAACTTCAGGGAGAAAAATTACATTACCACAGATCCAGCATAAAGTCAAGTAAATTAAGACCTTTTGGCAAATGTAACATTAAGGAGTGTATCTTATTTCTATATATTCAGTAAACACTTACTAAACCTCCAGTCTGTGCCAGAAAGTGTGCTAAGTGCTACAAATACTAAGATAAATGTGTGCATCTCAGTGTCAAGGTGTAGCTTTGGATATAAGGTACTAATGGGATTATATGAGGTGTGGGTGGTGGTGCCCATTAGGATGGTTGGAAGTTGGGCGAGGCAAGGTTACAGCAGCATTCTGGGAATCAGAGTACTGTTATTACTGACTCTACCTGGAATTTCGGCATCTTCTCTGAAGCACTAGGTAGAATCCAGCTGCCTTTATGAGTGGATGGAGAAGAGTCAGTGAATAAAGATAGAGAACTCAGAAGATGCCACAAATTCTGACATAGTTCTGAATTTAGGTCCATACTGAGACTCTGATTTGGCCATGAACTGATGCAAAGGAAAATGAAAATGACAAGAGACCATCCATTGCAAAGTACCTTCCTTCAGTACGTATACAAATACACAATGCCAGCTTTGCAGAGAACAAGACTTAAGTGGAAAGAAATAGCAGGCTACTGCAAGTAGCCATTCTTAGCAAAGCATTTTAGTCTATAAAGAAACAAATAAAGCCTTTAAGGTATTGTTGAAAAAATAAATTTCAAAAATCATTTTATAATCAGGGTGCTGCGTATAGACCAGATAGAAACATTTGCCTTGATATGTGTTTCTATCTCAGCATATTTGCCACCATTATTACAGATAATCTACATACTTACTACTATCAATTCTGCAGCATAACAAGATAACAAGGCAGTTGACATTAGCCAGCATTGTGGGACAGGGAAAATGGGAAAAGCTTTCTTGAAATGAGCAAAATAGAAACAGAACCATAAGGCTTTGGAGTTCATTAGTCCTAGCTAAACTCCTTCAAGAAGATGCACATAGAATCATTCTTTATGCCCTGGTTTTATTAAGATATAATTGACATATAACATTGTGATATACTTGAGATATGACTGACATATAATATTGTGTAAGTTTAAGATGTGCAGTGTGACAATTTGATATACATATTGTGAAATGCTTGCCTCAATAAGGTTAGTTAACACATTCTTCACCTCACATAAATTTTGTTGTCGTTATGGTGAGAACATTAAGGCTCTACTCTCATAGTAACTTTTGAGTATAAATATTGCTGACTGTAGTCACCATGATGTACCTTAGATCCCTGAACTTATGCATCTTATGTATCCCCTGACCAACATCTCCCCATTTTCCCCCCACCTCTCAGCCACTGGCAACCACTTTTCTCCTCTTTGTTTCAATGACTTTGATGTTTTTCAAGTCCACATATAAGTGATATCATAGTATTTGTCTTTCTGTCTGATTTATTTCATTTTGGGTAATGCCCTCCACTTAGCATAGGTCCATCAATGTTGTTGCAAATGTCAGGATTTCCTTTTATTTTTATGGCTGAATAATATTCTCTCATATATATATATACATTATATATTATATATGTATAATATATAATATGTATGTATATAATATATATTATATATGTATAATATATAATATATAAAATATATATGTATAATATATTATATATATTATACGTATGCATATCACTCTTTTTTGCTGTTCATCGGTTGATGGACACTTAGTTGTTTTCATGTCTTGGCTATTGTGAATAATGCTGCAATGAACAAGGGAGTGTAGATATCTCTTCAAAATAGTGATTTCAGTTCTCCTTTGGATATATACCCAGAAGATGGATTGCTGGTCTTTTGTGAAATGTTCCAAAACATCTTTTGGAAATACTGTTTAAATACTGTAGTAAAGCTTTGTATACTAATCAATAAAGATATATGTAATGATTTTTTTAAAAATAAAACCAGTAGGTGCTTTTTCTTTAATATTTTTTCTTAAAAACTCCAACCCCTGTTCTCCAGGGGCATCCCCGTCTTTGTCCAGGCTCCTCCCCTGCTGACCTCATATTTCTCCAGATTTGGGGGTGGTGTCATCAATCCAATTAATTGATTAAGTCATCAATGAGTCTCTTTCTGGGACTCCAATGATTGGTAGATTGTTTTCACTTAATGGTGTCCCACAAGTACTGTATGTTCTTCATTCTTTTTTCTATTGTTTCTCTGACTGGGTAATTTCAAATGCTCTTTCTTCTGCTTGTTCCAGTCTGCTGTTGAGGCTCTCTATTAAATTCTGCAGTTCAGTCACTGTATTCTTTACCTCCAAAATTTATGTTTGGTTCTCTTTTTATGTTTTCTATCTCTTTGTTGAACTTTCCATTTAATTCTTGTATTTTTTTCCCTGATTTTGTGTAATTTTTTATCTGTGTTTTCTTATAACTCTCTGAGTATCTTTAGGACAATTATTTCAAATTTTTTCTTGGGCAATTCCTGTATCTCCATTTCTTTGGAGTCAGTCACTGGAAGTTTACTGCATTCCTTTGGTGACATCATATTTCCTGGATTCTGCATAATCCCTGTAGCCTTGTATAGATGTCTGTGCATTTAAATAAGAAGTCACCTCCTCCAGACTGTATAGGTTGACTTTGGTATGGAAAGACCCTCATCTGCAGGTGGGGGTGTGCTGGAGTATGCATTAACCCTGGGTCTGCTGGTGCAGGGCACCAAATGCATGGCTGTGTGGTGGTTCTGGATTTGGGTGGCAGGTGGGGTGGTGATAGTTCATCTGCTCGTGCTGGTGGGGTCACAGCATTGACAACTGTGATCTTGCTGAGTAGTGTGTGTGTGTGTGTGTGTGTGTGTGTGTGTGTGTGTGTGTGTGTGTGTGTGCACAGTGGCTGCAAATGCTGTTGGACCGCTCAGCGGCACCTCCAAGGACTTAGGCAGGAAGTAGTGGTGAGCACATACTCAGTTTCAGGGCCAGCTGCAAGGGCCTGGGTCAACTGTGGGTGCAGTGGCAATGCAGGGGTCCCGGCTGTCAGTGTGCATTACTGTGGCTTCAAGGTACCTCCACAGGCACACTGCAGGGGAGGCCGCATTGGGCGTCAGGCTGGGGGCATCAGGTACACAGCTGGAGGGACTAGCTGCAGGTGAGCCCAATGGTGCAGGCCAGTGACAGGAGACAGGGCCAGGTCCCGGCCCATAAGTAGCTGCGGAGGCCAAGGTTACCTGTAAGTACACCTGTGGCTGCAGGATCTCTCATGGGCGTGTGCATGGCAGTGGGAGCCGGTCATGAAGTTCTGGTCGGGGGCATGCAGGGGCACAGTTGGGTGGTTAACTGTACATGTGCCAAGTGGCGGAGGCCAATGACTGAATAGAGCCAAACTCAGGCCCATAAGCAGCTGGAAGAGCCTTGCGTGGCTGGCGTGCATTTCTGTAGCTGCAGGATTTTGCCACAGCTGTGTGTACAGCAGTAAAGACCAGTGATGAAGGTCAGGTCAGTGGTGGCATGCAAAAGCTGGAGGGGCTAGCCCAAGCATGTGCACAGGGCTGGAGTCAACCACAGGGGTCTAGGCTGGCATCTTGCACTTGGGCAGCCGCAGAGGCCAGGCCTGGTTGCTGGTGCAGATCCTGGGCCCTGGCCAGCGGAACTCAGAGGTGGAGGGAGCAGCGAGGGACTCAGGTGGCTGGCATCTGCAAATGTTAATATCTATGGGGCAACAACCAGTGAAATCTGCAGTGAAATCATTGGTTACTTCAGCAGTGAAAGTGCTGGGGTCCTCTGCAGAGCAGGTCAAAGGTAACTGCAGTCATTTCTGCTGCATGGCTGATACTGGCAGCCCTCCTCTTCTTGTTTATTCCTTCCCATCTCTGTTTACCTTGGCTTTTCCAGTCTCCGGTTGGGGAGAGGGTGGGTAGGTGTGTGAAGCCTAAATGGGTCCTTTGTGCGGTGTCCGGAAGGGCTGGGAAAGCTGGCTGCTCACCTGCTTTTCCTTTCCTGGAAAAGAGGGAACTCTTTCTAGTTGGGGATTTCCCTCTTGGTGCTGAGTAGTGTGCTTGGGGGATGGGAAAATGCAGGCAAAATGAAGCTGCCTTCCTTCCCTTCGTGTGCAGTTATTTCAGGTTTTGTGGTGGTTGTTGTTGCAATGCATTGCTCAAGTTTTTTTATGTGGACTCCTGATCTCTCCCAAGGCTGGTTTTGTTTGCGGATAGCTGTCTAATTGTTGATCTTTGTGGGGGGATGGAGGCTGGGGTCTCCTACTTCGCCATTTAGTGATATCACCCCACCATGTATAACTATCTTGACTTTCACAGTAACCAATTATTCTTAGAGTTCCACTATCCAGCGCCCTACCAGCTAGGAGAGCTTGTGAAATCATCGGGAACAAATCCTTCTCTGTACTGGGTGGGAAACAAAGACTCAGGAGGGCGAACTTTTCCAAGGTCATGATTTAATCATTTGCTAGTCACATGTAAGACTAGAGATCAGGCACTAGGGTAAAATAAAATTCACTCTCATCCTGCTTTACCAGCTGGTAAGATCTTCCTCTGACCACCTAAATTACTCTGATGACCATTCAAGTTTACTTCCTTAATGAAAGTGTTTCAAGGGTCTGCTTTCAAACAGAATCCTTTATTAGGTCAACAACCCGTGCAGGGAACAGAGCAAGGGAGTAAGGCATATGAGGTGAAGTCCAGAGTTGATTTTCTGTCTCTATACGCGGGGGGAACTGGCGTGTACCAGGTCAGATTCTTGATGCAACAAGGTATGCACAACAATAGGTGATGGATTGGTAGATAACAATATCTGTTCTCTCAAGAGCTACTGGATTGAGTCGTTAGAACTCGTATTAATGAAAAATTGTGTTGTCTATTTTTAGGCTTGTCCCTAGGGTTTTCTGACATTTTAGCTGGCTCCCTCCCTTTTGCTCACACACCCAATCACTAAGTCATTTCAGCAAGAGAGAAGGGAAGCTTTGATGAAGAGAACACAAAATAGTTTACATATTTTGGGGATGTACTACACTTTCTTCCATATAGTCTGCCAGGAATTCAGTCTGTGCCTGATTGACATCCCATCCCCACCCCACTCTATGCAGAACAACAACAGAATGACGGGTTTTTCCCTGCTCTGTTTCTCCAAGGCTCCCTCACATTCACACGCTGCTCACACAACACGGGAGAAAAGTAAATCTAAGTGAAAACTGAATGAATGGTAAAAAGGAGTCTACATCTTGTTTCAAATAAGACGGCCTTTCAGAACAGGGAGGCAAAGTGGCACAGAAACCAAGTTGCACACTGAATTTAGCTGTGCATATTATTTCATCTCTCTGATACTTTTATCAGGAAGCGTTTTCTATGTTTCTATCCTGGCCCTCCCCTGTGACACTATATGTCCCATAAAGATGGGGCTTGAATTTCCTATGCACCATCTTCTCCTCTTATTGTACTAAATACAGCAAGTGCCTGATAAATGATTCAAAATGACTGACAAGTTATTTTGCTGTTCTGGTAATTGATGACTATCAAAAGAGGGAGAAATAAGGTAATTTCTAATCCACACATCCACGGAAACCCCAGGTGGATATGTAGGTATATCTCTTCAAACTTCTCTCTCCTGCTTAGCTGCAGTGCTCCTCACTTCTCTTTACAAGGGTCCTCCCTGTTTACAAATGATCCTTCAGCTCTCCCTGGCAAACGTAGTGCATCTCTCTTTTATTCCTTACAACCTCTTACAAATACTTAGCAGAAGAG
Source organism: Hipposideros armiger (assembly GCF_001890085.2). Classification (NCBI taxonomy): domain Eukaryota; kingdom Metazoa; phylum Chordata; class Mammalia; order Chiroptera; family Hipposideridae; genus Hipposideros; species Hipposideros armiger. Next base: position 3,998,617 of record NW_017731389.1, on the reverse strand, counting down.
TCCTGACATTTAAAGCAACAGTTCCAGAATTCTTTACATACTGATATTTGCTTCTTATTAAATGAAAAAGTCAGTTCAATAAGATAGAATTACCATATGATCCAGCAATTCAAAGTCAGTTCAGTGAGCTCTCTCAATTTACTTCCCCAGACAGACCTTTAGAGGTCAACCTTTACTTCCTTTACTCCTCCTTACTAGAATGCTTATTTCTTTTAGGGTGCATTCATTCATGTTTTTCAGGGTCAGCAGTTATCAGGAAAAAGAAGTCCGGGTCTTCTGCGAAACACCTATGGCTGGGCTGCCTCAGGGCTTGAATACAGGAGAGGAACTACCCATCAGCTTCATGAGGGCAATGGAAGTATCTTGTCCTACTCTATCACCCAGCTATGCCTGTCCCACAGTAGGCACTCAGTAATCATTTACTGATTCAGTGAATAAATGTAGTGACTAATAAATGAAGTAGTCAATCAAGGAACTACAGGAATCAGGTTCAGGTTACCAGGCCAGTTTTAGAAACATGGAGATCAGGATTCCTGAAGGAAGAAGCACAGAATTGTGGGAGGTACAAGGATGAGACAGGGAAAACTACCCAAAACCCTTAGATAGGTGGATGCCTATGGCTAGACCGCCTTTTTATTAACTTCACTCTTGCTCACACACTGTTAACAAACACAAGAAAATCCCTTTGTTAGACGTTTGATGATAATTGGAGCTCTGAGTCACACTAGGAATGGCTGAGACGTATTTCTGGCCAACTTTATGCTGGCACAGTTTACAAACATTAGTTTGATCTTGCAGCAGTGCTACATGGTAATCATTGTCTTTCTTTTCAGAGAGAGAAATTACATACAGAAGATGAAACAGCCTACCTAAGTCTACTAGCTAAGCTTAGAATTTGAGATTCAAGCTGGATTCGGAGTCTATTCTCTCCCCGCCTCCGCCTGCATCACATCAAATAAGCAACATGCCAAGCACCTAGCTAGGCAGTTTTTAAATTTTAATTGTGGTAAAAAATATAAAATACAAAATTTACTCTCCTAACCATTTTTAAGTATATAGTTCAGTCATGTTAACTATATTCACATTGTTGTGTAACTTCTCCAGGACTTTTTCTTCTTGTAAAACTGAAACTCTTACCCACTGAACAACACCTCCCTATTTTCTTGTCTGCCAGGCAACCACCATTCTACTTTCAATTCTTTTGGGTACACACCCAGACATGAATTGCTGGATCATATGGTAATTCTACTTTTTTGTTTGTTTGTTTGTTTGTTTGTTTGTTTGGAGGCACCTCCATACTGTTTTCCATACCAACTGCACCATTTTGCATTCCCACCAGCAGTGTGCAAAAGCAGACAGGTTTGTTTTAGTGTTAAGCTGACTGAACAGGTTAGCCTGCCATGTCAAACAGTGATTAAATTCTTGAATATTAACTCAACTAAAACCCTAGTACTTTGAACTGAGCTTTTATAATTAAAGCCATGCACCATTTAAACATGTATTACAGATTTATAAATATGAATCTCCATCCCATTTTAAGAAGAAACTCAGCAGTCCTTTTCCAAGAGACTACGACAAATTAAACAAAAATGAAGCCAGTATTGAACCAGTGCAAAGGAATTAGGAAAAGTCTTCCTACTTCCTGAAAATAAATATAACCATGTACATAAATTGTGCTCTTACCCGCGTTTTGGCATCAATTTTAGCTCCACGATCAAGCAATAGTTTCACCATGTTGGCGTTGCCTCTTTTTGATGCAACGTGTAAAGGAGTGATGTCATTCTGTGGAAGAAAAGGAAAAAAAAGTACAATTTCTGTACTTTCCATTCAACCAAAACATCGCTTTCTAAACAGCCCCCAGCTTGTCTTCATTCTTTTTCTTCTTATATATTTTTAAAACATCTATTGTGAACAGTAGTATGCTTTAAATATTTCTGACTGTCATTGTCTTCAGAAGGAGACCCCCCAAAAGCATGAATTTTAAGGGAGACACTTTGAGGGGTAGAGTCCAAGTTTTTTAATTTCAGTTACTTGAGGTGATTGATGGACGAGATGTTTTTGTTTTTTTGCTGTAGAATCCTGCACCTTTACGTCAAATTTGTGTTTCCCTACAAATTTGTGTGATACATCTTGGCTAATGAGTAGTTGACTAAGAAACAGCTGATTAGGTTACCCAGACTGAGTTAAAGCAGTGTCATGTGACTCAGAGCCTTCCCTGGGTTCATTTGAGCACAAGGCATCAAAGGCAGTAACTCCAACTGGGAAACCTGTCAGTACTGTACATAGTCACAGGGTTTCCCATGTATGTTGGGCTAAAACGTGTTCTCAGGTGTTTGTTAGCAATCTCACAGAAAACTATGTTTATTTTATTATGTTTCTATATATTTTTTTAACTACTGTGGAGGACCAGCGAAAATGTTAGAACAACCAGAAATGCCAATCATGATCCCCTAGATACCATGCATCTTTACAAGTGCTATGATTATTTCCAGACTGTCAAGGAAATAAGTGCATGGAGTGAAAAACATCTCTATTTTAGTTCCTTATTCTTATGTAGCAGCAGTATAGGTTTAAGGGTTGTTGTTCACAAAAGTCAATTGCATGAGAAATAAACTAGGCTCAAAAGGGTTCTATTTTTGTTTTTGGATAGCAGATACAATATAAGAGCTAGCAGGTTTGATCATTTCCTGTGTGTCAGGCACTGTGCTAAACTCTTTATCTCGTTTAATTCTTATAATCCTCACAATGTCACATACAACCTGAATGATAAATAATGCCCATTTTACAGATGTAGAAATAGCTAGCAAAACCAGGACTCAAATTAAAATCTGACACAAACTCATGGTTTAAAAAAATACTTTATAATGAAAATTTTCAGACAAATACAAAGTTGAGAGAAAAGCACAAAGAGCTTTATGTACTTACTCCTCACCCTGTTTTTAATATTGGGTTGTTGGAAAAGTCATAATGTATTTTTGCAACGAAAAACATAGAAAAATACGTCATGACTTTTCCGACAATCCAATAATGATCAATCTTTTGCCAACATTATTTCTTCTATCTTCCCTACTATTTTTTTCTAGCTGACGGAGTTTAAGAAGAGCAGAAAAAAAAAATCCTAGGAATCATATTATTTCATCCATAAATACTACAATTTAATTATCTCTAACACAAGGATGTTTTTTAAAAATCACAATATCATCATCATAATTAACAAAATACAAATAACCTCCTAACACCAAGGCCCTGTCAATGTTCATATTCTCCCATTATCTCCAATGATCTCAGTTGGGTTGTTCAAATGAGATCACCCACATCTTCTAGGTTGAACTGGCCCTTAAGTCTCTCTTAATCTCCACAAGTACCCTACTCTACCTTTGTTTTTCCATGTCCATATATTCACTGAAAAAACTGGGTAAGTTATTGTGTACAATTTTCTACACTCAGGACTTTGCTGATTGCATCCTCATTGAGTGTTGTTTAGCACGTTCTTTTTGCCCTGTATTTTCTATAAATGTTTCTAGTTAAATGCTCTTAGCCATTATGCATTCTCCCATCTGAAGCACTCTTTGCAGCTCATTATTCTTTATATCTTATTATGATAAAGTATAAACCTGTAATTAATTAATTAAATGAAAGAAGAAGAAAGAGACCTGAGTAAAATAAATTTGTTTTGATAATGCCGGTACGGAGTGGACAGGACTAATATCATTGCTTTAGACTAGGGGCAGGCAAACTTGTTCTACAAAGGGCCAGATAGCAAATATTTTCATCTTTACAGGTCATACAATCTTTATTGCAACTACTCAGCTCTGTTAATTGTAGCAGTAAAGTAGCCATATACAGTATGCACAGAAATGAGAGTGGTTGTGCTCTAATAAAACTTTATTTACAAAAACAGATGGTGGGCCAGATTTTGTCTGGGAACGATAGTTTGCTGACCCCTGCTCTAGAGTCACCAGCTTACAACTGAACATTTTAACTGTATGTAACAGGTTACAAAAGAGGAAGTAAAGCTATACGAGTGTATATATATATATATATATATATATATATATATATATATATATATGTGTGTGTGTGTGTGTGTGTGTGTGTGTGTGTGTGTGTGTGTGTTCATTAAAAACAGCATAAATGTGCACTGTATATGCTTTGGTCTTTACTGGTGTGGACTCTTTTTCGGTACGAATGAAAGCTGGCAGAAGCAGATAAACTTCCTGATAACTTTTTCTGTTGCTCATCTCTGTTGTCTGAGTACAAGCATGTGTCACTCCAATGACCCAGGCAGCACAGTGGATGAATTTTAGACCTGAGACAGCAGGTGGAGTGTCAGGCTATGTCTAGGAAACAGTCTAAAAGGAGGCTCACTGAGCCCAGAGCAAGATATGTCACACACAGTGCTCATCACTTCCCTATGTGAGTCAGGGTTTACATGCTATTTCCCTTTACAAATGTGCCCTTGCTTGACTGAGAGGGACTTAATTAACCTTTCTTACAAGTAGTCTAATTTTAGTGAGAGGACGAACTCTATTCATGTACTCATAAGTAGATACACCGATGTCAAAAGGGTGCCTTGAATTTCTAACTCCCACATTTTTCTACACCTCTACCATGGTTAGAGGAATATTTTCTATTTCTATAGCACTTAAACAGTGTTGTAAAGGGCTTACTATGTAATTACTATGTAATTTTATCTTCACAACTGTCTACTGCGGTAAGATAAATATCATTAAGCCCACTTGACAGATAAATAAACTGAGGAATAGAACTAGTCAGTAATTTGTGTATTTAAGAGACAGCTAATTAGAGGCAAAATCAGAACCAGAATTCAGTTCTAGACCCTCAGGTCGTAGTATTTTCATTCAGGGATCATAATGCCTGTCTAAAGGCTATTGCTTCTCATCATTGTCAAATGGAGTTTCTGAATGAAATACATACTCTTGCATTGCTGAATCAGGTAGTTACTGCGTCTGTCAATTCGAAACAAATCTAAGTGACAGCGGTGGCTTTGGGCTACTCAATGGGGTATTCATACTTTGATTCCTCAGTTAACTACTAAAACTTTTTATGCCTTACTTATGCACAAGGCTTGCTGCTGCATTTCCACTGCATAAGCAAGCAACAAAATGGTGGAATCCTAACATACCAAAAGAGGCCAATGATGTTAGAGACAAAAGGACTTGTTTCATAGAACCCTCATTTGCAGTTTGTGAAATACAATGCTTTCTGGGATACAATGTGGTGGTAGATACAGAGGGTGCCCGAAATATGTATACACATTTTAAGAGAAGAAAAAAAGACAACCTGTATTAAAATTATGCTGATGGTAACCACTTTGAGCACCTCTTGTAATTGCAGAAGTCAAATGTGACTTGTACTAATCTTTTGTTATCAGTGTATATTGGGTATTACGATTTTAATACAGCTTTTTTTTTCCCTTTCTTAAAATGTGTATACATGTTTTGGGCACCCTTTGTACTAAGCTTTCAAATCTACAACCATAGATATAAGGCAGAGGTTTACTGCCATGGCAGAAAGGGCAGGAATGCTAAGAGAAACCCAGCCCTGAGGCCTAGGCTCACTCCCTAAGACTGAAGCTGAGCAAAATGAAAGACCCTCCACCCAGGCAGGAGCCCGGGAGGGCTGGCAAGCAACAGGGGGCAACTGCTGGGGTCAGGCCGGAGCATGGCAAGAGATGTCCTCTGTGCAACCAGGAGTGCAGGGAAAGCTGTGGGTGGAGCACTGACACCAAGTACAATTTGCTGACCACCCCCCACCCAGCCCCCTAAGCACAAGACAATGAAGCCCTCCTCTTGGAGAATTTAAAAACTGGAGTGCATTCAAACAAGACATAAGCTCAGCTAAACTTTTGATTGAACTGGCTCCATCTTTCACATTTACAGCCTGACAGAAGACGTGGTATGCCCATTTCTAGGAGAAGATACCATTTACTGCAGTCTCTCCTGTTCTGCATACAATGTTCAGCTTTCTGTCTAGTGGAACATACACCAAAATTATGGAATTGCAGCAAAGAGATGGAATTTTTAAGAAAGAGTCAAATGGGAAATCTTGATAAGAAAAAACACAATATCAGAAATGAATTCCTTTGATGGGCTGGATTATCAGTAGATTTCATACAGCTGAGGAAAGAATCAGTGAACTTAAAGACATGTCAGTATAAATGATTGAAGCTGAAACACAAAGAAAAAAAAAGAGTGGAAAACACAAAACAAAGCATCCAAGAGTTGTGGGGCAATATAAAACAGCTGGTTGAAGTCACATAAGAAGAGAGAATGGGGCAAAAAAAAAAATTTCAAGAGATAATGGTTAAGAATTACCTCAAAATAATGACATACATCAAACCACACATCCGAGAAGCTCAGAGGACACCAAGTAAGGTAAATAATAAACACATTCCACCACTAGACACGTTAGTCAAATGGCTGAAAACAAAAGAGAAAAATCTTGAAGGTAGCCCGAGGAAAAAGGACATACTTTATATAGAGAAAAAAGATAATACTGTAATTACAGGAGATTACTCATTGGAAATTATGCAATCCTGAAAACAAAGAAATGGCATCTTTACATACTGAAAATAAATAAATGTCAAATGAGAATTCTATGCCCCGTGAAAATATCTTTAAAAAATCAAGGAGAAATAAAGACTTCTTAAGAGAACCAAAAGCTAAGAGTATTTATTATGAGCAGACCTGCAATACAAAAAGTGTGAAAGGGCGGTTCTTTAGCCAGTAAGAATATGATAACAGACAGAAAATGAGACCCATACAAAGAAATATACAAATGGGAAAAAGTGAAAGCAACTATAAAAGTGAATTGTCTAAAACAAAAATATTAACAATAGGGGCAGGCCAAGTGGTGCGTTGGTTAAGAGCTGGCTTGCGATGCCAGAGGGTCCCGGTTCGGATCCCACATACGAGGGCCAGTGACACTGCCCTCTACAGCTAAGATGCTGAACAGCAGCTCAACCTGGAGCTGGGCTGCGGTGAGTTGCCTGCGATGGCGTAGGCTGCAGCCCCTGCTGCAGTGGGTTGCCATGGGCTACCGTGTGTAGCCAGCAGCCAGCATGAACATCCAGCAGCCGCTGTGAGCAGCCGTCCAGAAGCCAGCGACTGACCTGCCTCGCCCGGGAAGAGCGCAATGATAGTGCCAACTTGGGCCAGTGAAGCAACGTCCTCCACAACTAAACTGAAGAACAAAAGGACAGCAGCTTGTCTGTTCCCCTTCCCCCAATTCCCCAGCACTGTTACCATCCCCCAATTCCCCAGTAAAAATCTTTAAAACAAACAAACAAACAAAAAAACAATAAATTGTGGGGCTTACAATATATGCAAAAGTCAAGTGTAAGACACCAACCAACGGCACACAGAGGAGGGAAGAATTAGAACTAACCTGTTGTCAGGCTCTCACACTATATGTAAAGTGATATAGCCTTTGAAAGTAGACTGTGATGAATTAATAACATAGGAAATATGATATGTTAAGTTAAAAGTAAGATATAAAAAAACTTGAAAAATATGCTCTCATTTTTATACATTTTAAAAAGGCTCTAGAGATATTGGCCCAAATGTTAACAATTTCTCTCCTAGTGGACATTATAGATGATCTTTTGCTTCTTCACACTTTTCTAAAAATTTCTATTTGTATATTTGTATAATGTACAGTGAAAAAATGGTTGTATTTCTTTTTTATTATTACCTAGTTTGAAGCCCATCACCACCATCTCCGTCTCAGGTCCCACCACCATTTGCATTCTCCACTCAGAGAGCCACAGAGAGGTTTTACCTACCCATTAACTTCCCTAATATTTGAATTTTGAAGGAACCTTTTAAGTCTGGAGATATCCTGAAGGAAAATACATACTATTATTTTTTTTCCATTAATGTACAAAATTAATTATGGCTAGAGTTAAAGATCTAAGATTTTTCTAAGAAGAAACCTGAATTAAAACTTGGATAAAAACAAATTCAACCTTTGAATGTGACCTGAATTTAGCGAAAACAAAAGTAAACACTATTCTAATTTTGTATAAATTAGCTTTTAATAGAACATTTTTTTCTTGCACCAAAGATGTAACAGTCAATGTAATGGAATACAGTAACATTTTGGAAATTTTTGTTTTTTAACTGATGATGACCTCTGAGTTCATTCAGTCTAATTACCTGTTTTACAGATAAAAAAACAGTGAGGGTAGGTGATGGCCTAAAATCATAGAATGTAAGGCTTGGCCAACACCCCAGGGTTCCCAATTTCCAGGCACTGCCCCTTTCGCTTCTCTTGGGCTCACTGGAAAAACTACTATTTTCATCTCTAGCACAGTAGCATCTTATTTCATTTAATTTTCCTATTAAACTATTCCAGGTAATCATTACTCTGAGAAATTTAAAGCACAAATCTGATTAACCAATGCCTTCCTTTTTCTAGTATTTATATCTCAACCCCCTTTTTTTTAAGATTTTATTGGGGAATTGGGGGAGCTGAACAGCGCTGGGCAATCAGGGAAGAGGAACAGACAAGTTGCTGTCCTTTTGTTCTTCAGTCTAGTTGTGGAAGACGTCGCTTTACTGGCTCATGTTGGTATTATCACTGCGCTCTTCGCGGGTGAGGCAGATCAGTCGCTGGCCACTGGACAGTCGCTAATGGCAGCTCTTGGCAGCTCACGCCAGCTGCCAGCCACTCACAGTAGCTCACGGCAGCCCATTGCAGCCTACGCCTTCACTGGCAACTCACGACACTCCAGCTCCAGGTCGAGCTGTTGTTCACCATCTTAGCTGTAGAGGGCGCAGGGTCACTGGCCCTCATGTGGGATCTGAACAGGGGCTCTGCTGCTCAGAGCTGGCTTCCCAAGCCAGCTCTTAACTGACGCGCCACTCGCCCACCCTCCTCAACGCTTTTTTGAAGATGGTAGATGAAGACAAAAAAGCAATCACTTATATACACACATATGTTCCAAACAACAATGAAAGAACTTGGCCATAAAAATCTATAAAACATTAACGTGATTTGGATAAATATTCAGAATTTTGACGGAACAAAATTACACTACTCAGCAGGTTTCATTCATTCTTTCAAATCTCTGGGCTGATAGCATAATCAAGTACTTAACAAAATGGCATGGTTCACTGCTGTGTCCCCTAATGTGAGAATCTGTGATCTCACTACACTGTGACTTTTGTCCCTCATTCCCCCAACCCCCCAGTTTATTCCTGTTTTTTTACACTAATCTCTTTCTATCTTGATTTTCCAATAAGACTTTTCATTAATAACCTACACTTTTGGAAGGCACCAATCATCAAATTAAGGGAGTGAAAAATGTCTCAGTTAAGTAGATTATGTTTTGCCTTCCACTTCACCCAGAACAAGCTAATCACCCAGAACAAGCTAAGATCTCTCAGGATTTCTACAAATTCTTATTCTACTACAATAATATATATTGTATGATATTATATTATATTGTTATATTATACAATGGTCCCTCTTTACACTCTGCCTCCAAAAGTACAAACTTTTACTGTGCTTCATAAACTATAAACTATGCTAGAAATTCAAGGAAGATTTTTAATAATGAGTTTAGGGTGCCAGGGAATTCTATCCTGGTTCTAACTTTACTTCAATTTCATTTCTTAATGTAGGTCTAGTAGAAAGCACATTTCATTAGAAAGGAGAAGACCAGGCACTAAATCTCACTTTCCGGACAGATGACATTGGGGATGTGTCTTATCCTCTATAAACTTACACTTCCATCTGTGTAATGGATAGAATCTTTCCAATTCCGCCATCACAGGACTGCCAAGTGGAGATCTGAGACAATTCATGTCAAAAGGAGGAAGGAAATTCACAGCTATTCCATATCTCTTTATCTCATTTAACACACACAACAGCTCTAGAAAGGAGTACTATCTAGTTGTTTCCTTTATTTTACAGGTGAAGAAACTAAAACTCAAAATATCAAAATAAATCTCCAAAGGTCACAAAGCTGCCATAACTTGACCCCAAAATCATGCTTCTTTCACTAGACTAGTCCACGCTGTCCCTGTGCTTCTAAGCAGTAAAAACATATAATCAATTCTTACTATTAGAGCATTCTCAGAGCATCTAATAGTGTGCTAAGAGATAAAGGAAATATTGTGGTTAGTGCAGCAGGTAAGAGATAGTACTTGGACGCCGGAACACTCAGGTTCATCACTCCACACGGCCTGCATAACCTTAGGGAAGTTTATTTAATTTCTCTATATCACAGATTATCTGTAAAATCAGGCTAATAATAGCATCTATATTACAGAATTGTCATGAGGATTAAATGAGTTAATAAGCACAGAGCCTTAAAAATGGTGCGTGGCATTTAGTCAACACTATAAAAAAACGTTACCTATTATTATTCTTTTTAGTCTTTATCATAAAGGGTGAACAATTTCAAAATGTGTTAAGTGTTTGCATCTCACACAGACATGATGAAAAACCTGGGTAGAAAAGACACGCAGACCTGAACTAAGTGGTGAGCTCTAAGAAGGTGCTAAAACCAGCACTTCTTACTTAGGATGGATGCAAAAGGTGTGAGAGGGGAAAAAAAAAGCTGTCTGTGGAAACTTCAGAAGGCTCGTGGATGGGTACGTAGTGGCAGGGGGGGAGAGAAAGAGGGGGCAGGGCTTATTTAACATGATAGGTACACGTGGCATGTAACATGACATATGTGACGGAATGTGATAGAAACATGTGAACATCATACTTTGAAAAACATGGACCTGGAAGAAAACTACCTCTCCTGGAAAATGGTGGAACCGCTTGTCTATCTCTCATCTCTCAGCTGTTTCTGAAAAACCCAGCGGAGGTGGCACCCCAGTTCCTTTATGAAATAATCACCAAAGCAAGATCATTTCTGCAACTCTACAAAGTGAGATCCAGGCCAGTTTCTACCTTCCTTGTGATAAACGGCAGACTTTTTCATCTATTTAAATATATAAGGGGCAGTTGATTTCTGATTTCTGATTTCCTCCACCCCATCTCTCTCCTTTTAAAAAAAATAAAACTAAGTGAAAGAATAAGTGGATGATAGCAATGTTTTAGATAATGAAAGATTAAACGATATGACTATTTTAGTTTAGTTCCTAAATAGTTAAATATTGCGTTGAGAAGGAATCTGTTATCTTTTGCTAATTCTCACCATTTGTAAAATAATGTTTGACTCTAAGTTATTATTATGGTTTTAAAAAACTCAAAGTGACAAAGCATGTCTGAAGAGGATTTCAATGTGTTACTAGTTTACATTTAAAACACACACATTTTAAGATTTCTATGTATTTTTTTTATTCTAGTCTCTTACACTTTAACACTATTCTACAAACAGAAACAGAGAAATGATTTAGTAAATTGGTACACAGGGAAAGCACAGGAAAAACATTTCAGCAAGGCTCACTAGCAGTCTTGTTCACTCCATAGATACATATCTCATGAAAAGTCTTTCAACCTGTGAGAGGAACGGTTCATGATCAGAGCATGCCACCCTGAAATGTTCCAGTTTGGCCTAAGTATTGTTTTCAGCTCTCTGTCCTCACCCTCTCTTAATCACTCATCAATGGAGAAGGCACAATTTCAATCTGCACAACAAACCTTACTATGCAGCCCTTACCTTCCCACAATCTACCACCCCTAGAAGCCTCAATCCCATTTCTTCTGATTTGCCACTTCTCCAACAATTTATTACCATTTGTTAAAATAGTATATAAGCCCTTAGGGTCTAACTATGTCTTTGGGTATTTGCTTCTTTTCAATGAAGGTTTCCTTATGCATACATCAACCTTTTCTCCTATTAATCTTCCTTTCATCAGTTGAATTTGCAAGCCTCTGGAACTGAACTTAAGAGGACAGAGGAAAAGTTTTTTCTTCTCCTACCCTGTCATATTTTTTAATCTTCAGGCAGGCACAGAACAGGTATTCAATAAATGTTTGATAAATAATATTTAACAGTCATATTTTGTAGAAAAATAATAAGTTGAATTTCTGTTCCCTTTAATTACCTTGAGTATAAAAACTTTAATAATTTTTCCTATTGTGTCTTATCTGATAGTTGATTTGTATAATGACTTTATTGAGATACAATTCACATACCATAAAAATGATCATTTTAAAGTATACAATTTAATGATTTTAGTATATTCACTAAGTTGGTATATTCAACTATCACTAGTATTTATTTAGAACATTTTTGTCATCTCCAAAAGAAATCCCCATCACCTATGCTGTACTGGTGAGATCACCAGACTTGTCAGGGTGATCATTTCATAAGGTATCTAAATGTCTAATCACTATGTAATATGCCTGGAACTAAAATAATATTGTATGTCAACTGTAATTGAAAAACCAAACCCCCCCCCCCCGCAAAAAAAAAACAAAACACACCGTACCAGTAAGCAGTCACTTTTGATTCCCTGGCAACCAGTGATCTACTTTCTGTCTCTATGGATTTGCCTATTCTGGACATTTCATAGAAATGGAATCATATAACATCACCTTTTGTGTCTCTTCTTACACCTAATATTTTCAAGGTTCATCCACATTGTAGTATATATCAGTACCTCATTTTTTTATGAGAATGCCTAAGCTTTTAATGCCTTAAGGAGTACATAAAATATATGCAAACAAATGATGATTGTAATGATAAGGACTGGAGATTTCAAGGACATACCCAGGAAAATTATAAACAATGGAAGATAAGAAAACACTCCAGCCTTCTTCACAGCCTGACACATAAGTAGGGCTTTTCTTAAGGACGGTCTCTTATTGATAACACAAGTATAAAATTAACTCAGAAACTTCCCCCATACTACAGCAATCATTAAGATGACCACCATTTTTTGTAAAAGTCCATTTTTTTCTTCTTCATGAGTCTTTAATGAAATGACATCAGTCTTTGTAGAAAAGTCTTTTTTTCTTCTCCAGCTGTACTAGGTGCTAGCTTATTCTACGTCATTTTCTCTCTGCACTTTCTGGATAAGGAGATTAAATCCACACAAGTCTTTCTGGGTGAGACTGAATGAAGATACTTCACTGTCCCTGACACTGCCGCAACCTCATTGCCTTTCCAGCGAGACCAACCAATCCCACTGGATTAGGCACCTGATAATGAGAGTTTCCCCAAGCAGCAGCAGCAGCAGCAGCAGCGGCAACAGCAAATGCTTGGATAGTTGATATCGGCTATGAAATTAGGCTGAGTATTTGATCTGTTCTTCTCTAAAAAATTCCAGAAGTTTTTCCATTTTTCTCTTAAGGACAATGTGAGCCTGTTTATCATTAATACTATCAGAAGCTTTCACTTGAAGTAATAGAGGATGGCTCATTAACAATTCATATAAAGCTCTGCCCGGTCTCCCCCCAGCTCAGGCAAGTGATTTAGTAGTGGGGGAAGACAGAGGTATTTAGAGTCAATATTCCACACCCCTTTCTTCCCCCATATACCCTCAGCTGCATACCTAGTCCCAGCTGTCACCAGAGGGCAGGGAACCTGGGACTGAAAGCAGTCCTGGACTTCTTCCCTCAATTACAAGTGCCTCCTCTACCTTTTCACCATTGGATGTTACAGCTCACTGGGTTTTTGGAGATATCTTGTCCAGCGGTTTTCAGTATATGCTTTACATTTTTTTAAATGTTTAATTGTGATAAAATACATATAACATAAAATTTCCATTTTAACCATCTTAAAAAATTTTTTTTTTATTATTAGTTTCAGGTGTACAGAACATCCCCCCATCTACTGCCCTCTCACCCCTGATGTCATACTTAACTATTACAATTCCATTGACTCCATTCCCACACTCTACTCCACATCCCGTGACTATATGCATATATAATTATAGTTGACATACAATATTATTCAACATCAGCTTCAGAAATACAGTGCAGTAGTCAGGCCTCTACACTGTCTATGCAGTGGTCTTAACCATTTTTAAGTACGTAGTTCAGTAGTGTTAAGTACATTCACATTGTCGTGTAACCAACTGCCAGAACTCTTTTCATCTTACAAAACTAAAACTCTATACTCATTAAACAATTCCTCATTTCCATCTTCCCAGGCCACGGCAACCTCCATTCTACTTTCTATTGCTATGAATTGAACTACTCCCAGTACTCCAAATAAAAGGAACCACAGTATTTATTTGTCCTTTTGTGACTGGTTTATTTCACTCAGCAAGCATAATGTCTACAAGGTTCATGCATGTTCATACCTTTTTAAGGTTGAACAATGTTCCATTGTATGTATGAGTATATACAACCTTTGTTGATTCATTCATCTGCCAATGGACAGTGGGGTTGCTTTCACCTTCTGGCTATTGTGAATTATGCCAGTAAGAATGTGGGTATACAAATATCTCTTCAAGACTCTGCTTTCAATTCTTATATATATATATATATATATATATATATATATATATATATATATATATATATATACACTCAGAAGTGGAATTGCTGGATCACATGGTAACTAGATATTTAACCTTTGAGTAATCTCCATACTCTTTTCCATAGTGGTGGCACCATTTTACATTCCTGCAAATAGAGCACGTGGGTTCCAGTTTCTCCAAATCCTCACCAACACTTGGTGGCTATCCTAATGGGTGTTTAATATATGCTTTTAAAATATCTTTTCACTATACATTTCAGGGTTTCTCATTGTTTATGGACTTATGGAAATAAGTCCATAAACAATGAGATATTTTTGGCCACTGAAGATTAGAATAGTAAATACCATTCTTTCCTGTAAGCATTTTTTAGGAAAAAAAAAGTTCTGCTAAAAAACAAAACAAAACAAAACCTGATACCTACTGATTTAGACCAATAAAGGTTTTGTTTTACATGAGAAAAAAAAGTAATTACAGGGCCGGCCGAGTGGCGCAATGGTTAAGAACTCCCTTGGGATGCCAGAGGGCCCCGGTTCGGATCCCACATATGAGGGCCAGTGACACTGCCCTCCACAGCTAAGATGCTGAACAACAGCTCAACCTGGAGCTGGGCTGCCATGAGTCGCCGGCGACGGCGTGGGCTGCAGTCCCTGTGGCAGTGGATTGCCATGGGCTACCGTGTGTGGCCAGCAGCCAGCGTGAGCGGCCAGCAGCCGCAGTGAGCGGCCGTCCAGAAGCCGGCGACTGATCTGCCTCGCCAGAGAAGAGCGCAATGATGGTGCCAACTTGGGCCAGTGAAGCAACATCCTCCACAACTAGATTGAAGAACAAAACGACAGCAACTTGTCTGTTCCCCTTTCCCCAATTCCCCAGCACTGTTCCCATCCCCCCAATTCCCCAATAAAAATCTTAAAAAAAAAAAAAGTAATTACAATGAAAAAACCCCCCACAAAACAAACCCTACCAATTATTAGGTTACTTTGTGCAAACCCTCTGAGACATGCATCATCTCATTTAATCTCCACAACCACCTAGGAAACAGATGCTATTAAACTCAAATTTACAGGTGAGCAAAATAAAGCTGGAAGCAGCCACTGGTCATAGGGCCAGAAAATGCCTGTGATTTCCATGGTTCAACTTTGGACAATGTATAGAGAAAGGTTTTCATAGCATGGCCTCCGTCAGTGTTTTCTAATCAAGCCTGATCAGAAGTACCTACGGAACTTGTTAAAGACACAGATTGCAAGGCCCCACCCCAGATGCACTGAGTCCAAATTGAGCGGGAGGGGAGGCTGCTGGCCAGCTGGGGAACTGGCTGTGAGGCTCGGACTTGGAGGCTGTAGAATAATGGTTTTTAACTTGCAAACTCAGGGAGCCTGGCTCCTTTTAGAGATGAGTCTATTTTGTGGTTTTTACCAGAAAATGTGTGTTTTACCATTTTGTCGTAATATCAAGAGTACATTTCAGAACATGATCATTAGGGATTCAAAACTGCAGAACTGATAGAGGTAATACAGAGAATGCCGTGGAAATGTGAATGCGTTATAGCTGAGAATGAATGTGATGATTTGCCCGTTTTGAGGTCTGTTAATCTCTCAATTAAAATGTTCTTAAATGTGTAATGGGATTTCTTAGTAAGAAACTCTCCTTTACGGCCTGATTGAAAATGTCCTTAATTCATTTTGCAGCCCTGGCGCAGGCAGAGAACGCATCGCCAGCTGGTACAAGAGAAGCTGCTGTCAGTTCCAGTTTTCCTGTGATGACCCTGGATTAAGTCCAAAGCTCAGTCTACTGTCTTCGATGTTGGGATAGTACGAACTACACAGTTGAGGGTAGTTTATTTTACTTTATTGTTTTTTATTGTCTTATTTTACTTTATTTACTTTACTGTTTCTTGGCTCAAGCCCTGCCACCTTAAAGCTGTGTGGCTTTACACACGTTATCTAACTTACTAGTGTAAAATAGAAATCATACCCACACCTCACGGGATTACTGTGAAGAATAAATGGAATGATGTATAGGAAACTTACTATAGTACCTAGAAATAAATGAAAGATTATTATTTAAATTGGTTTGAATTTTGTATGAGTTTTTTTCCACCTTATAGTTCAAGGTCTCAGTGATAAGAGCTAAAAAGAACCTCAGGTCTTCTGGCCCAGCCACTCTTAGAGTCACATCTTAGATCAAGCATGAACTTTCAGGCCCTTCTTAACCATCCTTAAACATCCCACCACTCCATCTCTTGGCTGTAAAGAGATGTGCAATCCAGCATGTCTCAGTGAGGCTATCAGTGGCATTTGGGTTGGGACATTGTTATTTAGCCCCCCTGGCCTTCTGCCATTACATGCCAGCTACTGTGACAACTAAAAACGCCTCTACAAACTTCCAATCTTCTAAGGAAAGTGGTGCTTCCTCTTCTCCTACCGAGAACCAGGGATCTATTGGGTTGTCGGAAAAGTCATGACGTAGTTTGTCTATGTTTTTCAGAGGTCATTATTTATATAAAGAACAAAGATCAATCAATGATATATTGCCCGTTTTGTTCGATAACCTTTTGCCATTTTTCAGTGAGGTACATAATTCCTCGTACATACAAGGACCTGTCTTTAATTTGCAAAAAACTGAACAAGGTGCTGATTTACAGCCTCACCTGAATTGAACGTTATACCACACAAGGAGTTTTTAAGAGAGCGAAACAAGTGGAAGTCTGACGGTGCAAAGTCAGGCGAGTATGGTGGGTGTGGCAACACATCCCATCCAAGCTCCAATAATTTTGATGGGTGATCAAACTTGTGTGTCATCTCTCATTGTCACGATGCAACACAACTCCTTTACAATTAACAAGCTCTGAACGTTTCTGGATGATGGATTTGTTCAAACTGTCCAATTGCTGACAGTACACATTCAAATTGATTGTTTGGTTCCTTGGTAGGAGCTCGAAAAACACAACACCTTTAAAATCCCAACACATTGAGAGCATAACCTTCCTCTGATGAATGTCTGCTTTCGATGTCATTTAAGGTGAATCATCACATTGTACCAAGACCATTTGCACACCACATTGTTGTAAACAATCCACTTCTCATCACTAGTTATCAGTCAGTTCAAAAAAAGGATCGTTTTCCTCATGTTTAATAAGCAAATTGCAGATGTTTATACGCACAGTCAAATGAACTTCTTTCAGTTCATGCAGAACCCAAATATTGAGCTTGCTTATGTATCCCAGCTTCTTCAGGTGGTCATGATCACTTGAATGATGGATGTTTAATGTTTCTGCAATCTCTCATGTCATGTAATGTGGGTTTGAATCAATCAATGCCTTTATTTTGTCGTCATCAATCTCAGTGGGCCTCCCTGACTGAAGAGCGTTGTTGAGATCAAAATCACCAGCATGGAATTTCATGAACCATCATTGGCACTGACGTTCTTGTAGAGCATTGTCACCATAAACCTTACACAACTTTTCACAAGCTTTATGTGCGTTCTTCCCTTTATGTTAGTAAAACAGTAAAATATGGCAAAAATGCAGTTTGGTCTTCCATCTTCAACTTGTAAAATCTCCAAAACTCAACCAAATTGCTCAGAATGAAGCTACAATTGTTAGCTGTCAAATGACATAGCAATAACATAGATGCGAATGACTCTAGTACTCCCAAAAATGAACTAGTGCCATCTGTTGCAAACATGCATCATGGCTTTTCCAACAACCCAATAGTAGGACTCCAGGGAAGTCACGTCCTTAGAGAGGAGCATCACCCCTGGAGTCAGACATGCTTCTCCTTGTCCACAGTTCTTTTCCCTATGTGACTGGAGCCTGCCACAGCTCACAGCCAAGAGTCCTCCTTTCCCCTCACATGCATGTCATCACACATCCTCAACACTACTGCCATCACCCCACTTCTCCATTTAAAGACCCACAATGACTTGTAAGAACAGGGGCTGGGGGTGATGGTGGAATTGGGGGATGTTGTTTAAGCATATAAACTTGCAACTAGTGGATAAACAAGTTCTGAAGATCTAATGCACAAGATAACAATTATAGTCAACAACACTGTATTATAGACTTCAAAGTTGGTAAGAGACTACATCTTAATTGTTCACGACACAAAAACGAAATGATAATTGTGTGACGGGATAGCAGTGTTAGTTGACACTATTGTAGTATTCCTATTGCAATGTATAAATGTATCAAACCCATATGTTGTACATCTCAAATGTATGTGCCAAATATATCTCAAAAAACAAACAAAACCCCCTGCAATGGCTCCCTTCCACCTGTAGGATCAAGGCCAGTGCCCTCAGCACAACCTGGGGTTCAAGGGGTCCCTTCCCCCTGGGTTGGACTCACCATTCCTCTCCAGTCTCATTTCACTTGTGCAAGTGGGCTTCACTCTCCATTTCTTGGAGTTAACTCTAATCCCTCTGTTTCCATCACAGCTCAGCTTTCCAGTTTGTTTTCTCAGCTATGTTGGTCCATGCTGACCTCCTACCTGAACTTATTTTCTTGGAACTTCCTGCTTTGATTTGGGAGAGAGCCAGTAAATGATCCTCTGCCCCAAGTTCACTCATTTGCAACCTTTTGGTTCTGCCAAGCCCTAACCTCTTCCCTTTCTAGCTGCCCACTTGCCCTTCCAATATATTCTCAAACCACCAGAGCAAGAAGAACAAGACTTTCTCATGGAACAATGGGCAGTGCTCAGGAAGGGACCAGGGTGCATCTGAATTGACTCAAATACACTGAGGACAGTGAGTGTGGACAGTGTTCTGGAATGTTCAGCAGAGGGGTATAGTAGCCACCTGCCACTATTGGCACTCACTGGAGTGTTGACAGAAAACATTCAACCTAGGAGAAAACTTATAAGAGTTTATTTGAGTCAAACTGACGACAATTGCTGGGAAGCAAAGTCTCAATGGATTGAGAAAATGCTCTGGAAAATGGCTGTTTTGCAACTTATTTTATACATTAGAACCAAAGGAGAGAGGTTACATGAAATCCATTGGTTGTAGACTAAGGGGGTGGGAGAAAGCAAAGTGGGGAAATCTCTGGGGATTGGATAAAAAGTAAAATGGAGTAACATACACTTCTTTTACATTGGGGGTACAGAATAGTTAATAGCATTTTACGGTACACAGGGATAGTACAGTATTTGAGGAACAAGATAACAACGAGGGATTTTATAGATTCTTGCTCTGGTGTGGTGGGTTGTGCCCCGTGGGGGTGTGGAAAGGGATTACTCTGACCAACAGTATATTATCTTAGATGCAAAAAGATGACAGACAGGCTCACTTAAAGATTGACGTTTGTCAATGAAGCTACAGGCCAAGGATGTGGCTACTGGCCACAACTCACTTTTAGTTAGGAATTTCTATGTTCAGAACATCTTATGTGGTTATTTTTCAGTCTACTGAGCTTGTCAGGTTTAATATGTGGCCCTTTTCTGTCCACAGGAGGAAATAAAAATTCTGGAGCTAATGAATAATTCTCTTTTCAAGTGCATATGACGAAAGCCAGCTCTGCCAACTCCTACCTTAACACAACTCTACTTCACAGAATTTCAAAATAGGACTTATTCAGGCCATTTAAAAATGTTCTCAGAGCCACAATTCTAGAGCAGTACTGCAGGAAGCAGAGTCTTTACTGAAAGTGGAAAAGTGAAACAAAGAGAAAAATATACTTTCCAATTTCTATGATTTTTTTTATTGGCGTTCTTACTGTCTCAAACAATGCCATATTAACAGTTTCTTAAAGGCTATCTTTTTCACACTGACAAACACCACTGCAAATGGTTTAACTACAACATTCTGGGAAGAAACACTTCTGACTAGTTTCAGAAGTACTCTAGAGAGCCGCCATGCTTGACATGTCACGCTTTCCAGGTGAATGTGTCTTACAATGATGGGCCCCTTCCTGGGTGAAAGCAATGACAACAATGACTACATACAAGGCTATGGCCCTTCTGCATGTGTCATGGGGTCAAGCAATTTATATGGATTGTTTCATTCAGTCATCACAATGATTATGTATTAGGTATTATTAGTGGGCCCATTTTCTGGATGATAAAGCTGATGCATAAATAACTTGCTAAAGAACACACAGAGTCAGCCGCTGGGCCAGTGTGGGACTGCAGCATCTGACTGCGACAGAGTTTACACTGACACTGTATTATACCTACTCTCTACTGTGGAAGGGAAGAGAAGCCAAAGGCTGCCTCCATCACTGTCAGACAAGGTAGCCGGGCAGAGGGGAAGGGCTTGTAGTGACCGAATGTCTCTCACCTTGCTGTTAAGAAAGTCGCAGGCCACATGATGAAGGGACTTGTCCTGGACCCCATTAATGACTGGGGTCCAGCATGTATCTGAGAGCTCCTCTCCTCTCTCCATGCTGCTATAACTTAATGAACCTTCACCTCTTCAGGTGAGGGCCACACAGATCCCATAGCACACAGTGAGATGTTAATAAGTTCAAATGTACTTACAGATTGAAGGTAAAAATATTCCTTTAAAAATTATATAAGGGATTCTCCTTTGATGTGACATTCAGGGAATGAAATGCAAAAAGCAGGAATGAGGCTGCGTGGCAGGCCTAGGGCAAGTTCTCTATAAAAGGCATATCCCCCACCACTCTGCCCTCCTCCCCTTACTTACTGGTTTTGTTCCTCCTGAGATGTTAATATCACCATGGCAACAAGATGGTCAATGCAGGGGCCACATAGCTACTTTCACATAACTCACATTCCTTTGCTAATGCTCTCAAATCCCCATTTTCATTCTGAAGGAGGATTATATAACCCATTTAAAAAACGTCTTTGTCATTAAAGCTGGTGAGCCTATTCTAGGAGATAAGCCTATATTTGAAAATCCACGTCAATAAAAATGAATGTATTTACGTATGTGTGTGTTTCATCTTTGTAAGGACAGATATCTAAATGTTAAAAAAAAAGGACTGTTATGGGTGGTTTTTATTTTTTTCTTTTGCTTTATTGTATTTTATTTTAAAAAAAACCCGAATTGTATAATGAGGGGAAAATATATTTAACAATATATTTGCAATGGCACCACCACACAAACCAAACTAGAGTCCCCAGAAGCCATACACCCCTGCTGCTTGACAGCCTTTCAGGAAATGGTGCCTTGGACATAATAACAGAGCCACTGGAATATTAGGTTCTAAAACCATTGTTATAAAACCATTGCAAAAGTCAGCCACACTCTTACAGAAGAGAGGCCCATGTTTGAGTCGCTGATGTCCTTTCTAGCACCCTCTGGTGGTGGTCTTGATTGGTCCTTGTAGCCACAGCCCAAAGCCCTTAAGTGAGCAAAGCTGGGAAGCAGCCCTTGCTCAGTAGCTTTTGTTCTAGGCTTGTCTTCTAGGGTCATATACAGTGCTGAAAGGCAAGGCTTCCTAAAGCTTAAATAACCTTAGCCCTTGGTGTCTGATAGTCAATACTGGGTATGGTAAACTGGCCTAAAATTCTGTTGGAATCCTATGGATTTCCCATCTCCCTTAATGCAGCTAACATCAGTTTGGGAAGTAGTTCCCTAAACACCAAGTGAGGTTCAGTCTGAAATTCTAATAGACTAGGGAGAGTACCAGGGCTTGAGGAAAGCAGGTTTCAACAGGTGCTGGGTGCCCAGGAGTACTGGGTAGCGGAATTCAATCAATAATATATCAAGTCCTTCCCAGTATTAGGTGCTGGCTAAACCCTAGGGATTCCTAAGTTTGTAATAATACTCAGACCTGTCTTTGAGGAATTCAAAGTCTTGCAAATGAGACAAAGAACAGGATGCGGAAGGTATATCTCATTACACCTCCTCTTCAAGCCCTCATAAGACTGTTGAGATAATACAAACAAAACGCTTAAGAAAGAAGCTGGAACTTAGTAAATACTCAAATTATAACTACTTTATATCGATAGAGAAATGTCACCTACAGAAGAAAGGAAGAAAATAATGAACATCTACTGAGCGCTTCTTCTGTACCAGGCAGGGTCCTTGATGTTTTCACAGTGATGCTCTCTGACTGAACGGAATATATACAACATTCCAGTGGCTTCAATCATATGTCTAAGGTACCATTTTTTGAAAGGTACATAAAGGGCTGCCAGGCAGCAACACAAAGGCCCTGCCTTCATACAGTCTAGCAAGGAATGGTTCTCTGAAAATCAAATGCTTGCCTCTTCTAAAAAAAAAAAATATTATCAAAGTGGCAAGAAATGCATTCTCTGTTACTGATTGCTTCACTGGAAGATTGAGGAGATTAAAGTCATGCCAAAGCCATTAGCACAGAGACAGGTACATGGTGAGCACTGGGGAAGAGGCTATTTACCAGGGAGAAGCTGGAGACAGCGGAGTTCAAAGGGTATCTCAGCCTTCAAGGGGCTTAGCTAACAAATAGAATGTGCAAGACAAACACCACCATGTAAATAATATTCAATGCCTACTGCGAGAGAGGAAGTACAGGGTGCAATGAACACACTCAGTGTAGTGATGGGGGTAGAGGCATATTTTACGGGGTCAGGGACAGTGTCTTTGAGGAACAGGATACAGGTACCCTTTACACAGATTGAAAAGCTGAGTTTCAGAGAAGTTATGTAACCATGTGGCCTAATCTCTGGCAACTGGAGACCTATCTTGAGATCTATCTCAATTTTTGATATTTCTGAACACCTATAACACGAATTAGGGAGAAATTATAATTTTAAAGTTTCCAGTAACTTTTTTACTCCTGTTGGGAAGAAGATTTTGGTTTTGTCATCGTTTCTGGTGGGATGGTGGTTTCTGGTTACATAATGGGAAAGGTAAAAATATTTTTTTTGGAGTCAAAAGGGGCAAGTCTATTCGGAGTAAAATTGCTCTGCATAACAATTCAAAGGATCATCATTTTCCTTGGGTTGGGGGGAGTACCATTTACAGATAACCGTGGCATGGAAGGGAAGACAGGCCTGACTGATGGTGCCTCAGCTTTGTTCAGAAGAACTTTCTGTGATGATGCAAATGTCACCTATACTGTTCTAATACAGGAGCCACTAGCCACATGTGACTATTGAGTACCTGAAATGTGGTTCTTGAAAAATGAGGAATAGAAATTTAAATTAAATTTAATTTAATTTAATTTAAAGTCAGTGCCCACTAGTTAGTGGGTACCATATTAAGATAGCTCAGGTATAGAGGAAACTGGGTTTCCCCTCTCACTGGGCACAGAGACTAGTGTTAAGGGGCTTGGACTCTGACTCAGAGATACATAGTAAAAGGGGTTCCCATTGGTGGGGAGTGAGACAGACTCTGCCACACAGTGGTCTTTGGGGGCTGGGGAAGGTGGTACCCAGAGGTACCCTGAGGAAAGGCTCATAGCCTATGGACTCTGGGGACAGGTTGTCCAGAACCAGCCCTCAGCTTTGCCTCTCTGCTCTGAACTCCCTTTGTCAATCCTCAGGTTTTTAGAAAAGTCCTGTTTGGCATTAGAGCCTAGACTTAGTTGTGCTTTGGGGAATTAAGGGAGAGACTGTGTTGACTTTGGAGACTAAACAAATTAGTAGAGCAAGGACAGTAGATCACCTAAGTCTGGCCCTCCAAGTGAAGTCCTTGATAGAAGCTCATTGATATTTGCTAGGTTGAATTTAATTGGGGAAGGAAATCTCCCAATGTCATCTATCCATGGACTTTGGTTTACTCGTGCCTGTGCTGAACCATGGTGGCCTCTTAGTTGGGCAGAATGTAAGTCTGGCACTTTTAGTTTTCCACCAACAGATTTAGTAGTTCAACTATCTAAAAAATACTACTCTCACTTTAACCTCAAATTAAAATACTGTATATTAAACAAAGTAAACTTTTGTATGACTTAATTGAATTCTGAATGTGGTCCAGCACCTGCTAAAACCTTGTTCAAAACATCTGATACTTGAGAAAGGCAGTGCGGTGGCCATGTTAACTGGTTACTGATCAGGCCAAGTTCTATCACACACTTAATTAGGACACCATAAAGCTGGGTACCTGGGCCACAGTCTCAGCCTCCTGGGCAAGGTGCCTTCACAGGCAGAGATTTAGAATCAATAGGTAGTAAGAATTGAGCCTTTTGAAGTGTAGTAATTAAAGGTATTGTCAACTATGTAATTTACTGTTCTTGCTAGAAGGATTCATATGATAAAATCACATTTGAGTTATTTCACGCACACAAAATCAATGACTGTAAGAGGTCCTTGTCAAAAAAATAAAAACTACAGAACTATGATTCCCTTTCCACTACATATATCAAAGCCTCTAAGACCTAAATTTATTCTCTAGCTGTAGTCACCGGCTCATTCCAGCTGCTGGTAACATTTACTTTTTTCTCTTTCCTGCTTACGTGTCTTACTTTGTATATTTTAATCTGTAACCTACCTGAAATCCTTTTGGAAACAAATGAGTATAGCACTCAAACACAGAAATTCCTCATCCTTGAGGAGATCAAAAAGGTACTAAATAACAAGATCAAGAGAAGGATGTGTTATTCGGCGCTCTTTCCAAAATGGGAAGTTGAATAATAATTTACAAGACAAAGGTCAATGACAAGAGTGACGATTGAGTTAGGCATTCCATTATATTTGATGAAAAAAAACGCTTAGCCAGCAAAATATCAATCTATCTTCTTCAATCAATAAAAAGGGCTTTGCAGGCATCCACATAACATAATTTGGACTTTAGTGACTCCAATGCAGAACTGCTGCTTCCTGGAATGATAATCAGTAGTAGCTCTGGTGTGCCTTGTTTCTAGTCTCTTCCCCAAGAGAGCTAGAATGATTTGCTACGAGAGCAAGGGTCACACATAAATTCAGGCAGTGTAAACGCCATCTCAGCAGACTCAATTCAAAGAATGAAGAATGCTGATGCTGCATTATAGCGTTCAGCCGCTTCTCCATTAACTCCAGGCAGCAGACCCATGAGGCTAAATAGGTCTTTGTGGATAATCCAGAGGAAATATTTAAGATGTCAGACAGGATAGCTTACATAGAGAGAGCAAAATTACAATACCAAAATCAAAACTGACACCATAATAAAAATCGAAGGAAAGGTGTTAATAAAACAGGTAAATGTGCTATAAATCAGTTACCATAATTGTTATGGGGGAGCATCCGTTTGCCTCTGGCCAGGATCTGCTTTACTCCTGCATAAATTAGCTAGCCCTACAAAGAAGCACAGAAAGCAATCCATGCTACTGTGTTCTCCCTTTAGTCACTCCGCGTTTCTTTCTGCCTCGTATCTGCTTTGGAAATGCACATCTACCGTATACATGAAAAGCTCTCAGAAGTGGCATCCTTGCTCCTATTCCTGAGCTCTCTTTGCTAGCAGGTAGCCATTCTCTAGGCCATGCGCTCTGCCCACAAAGAACTATAAGGCTGTATCCGCCCATCTGCAGTGATCTGTCACAGCCAGAACACAGAAATCACTGCTCCAGAGGACAAAGGCTGCAGTTGCTTTTCAGTTTACCTCTAACCATCTAATCAATATCGCTATGTAAACCAACCTGGTTCCTGAAGCATATGATTTATGGTTATAATTTGGAGCTAGTTCTTAGCAAATGTAGCTTAATGGTCCCCTCTTCATTGTTCTGGCCAGGTAAAGTCGGATCCCATCTGTGTTCAGGGCATATTAATTT
The DNA here is from genome assembly GCF_001890085.2 of Hipposideros armiger. Lineage (NCBI taxonomy): Eukaryota > Metazoa > Chordata > Mammalia > Chiroptera > Hipposideridae > Hipposideros > Hipposideros armiger. Next base: position 3,972,571 of record NW_017731389.1, on the reverse strand, counting down.
CACCTGCGATTTCTGCTACGTTCCGAAAGGCGGTGACCTGGAAAGACCCCACTAAAGTTGGGAAAAGAGGGGGCCTCTGTTGTACAAAAGTATAGATGCTGAATGAGTAGGTAATAGAATTACTAGAGATTGAGAACTGAAAGTGGGTTTCTTGAGGCACCTAGCAGTGGCTTCAGTGTAAGCTTTTTATGAAGAGCTGCTCTTCTCAGACAACCTAAAGCAAGTCATCCATCACCAGCTGCAGAGGGAAGGATGGCTGCCGGGTGTGAGCATGCGTGCAGGCCTCCTATGAGGTATAATCACATTCCACCACAGCCTTCAGCTCAGAAAGCCATTAGGCCACATTCATTAGGAAGGACTGGAGAAAACGCTTTCCTCAATCACTAACAAGTCTGAATTGTAACATATTTTAAACAAAAACATGATGTGATTATTTGAAATCACAGATGGTAATTCAGGCATGGTTAACAACGTGGGTCTGAGGTCTCCATCAATCTTTGGCCAATAAATTAGCATTATTTATAATTACCACATCATTGTTTTAATGTAAATGGATGCTTTGGAATCACTTGGAGCCTGAGAATACTGTAATCTGCCTTCTTACACCGCTTAAACACTGTCCCAATCTTATGAGCAGAAGCACCAGGACATTTCTGAACAGTGGCCCCAAGACCAACTTCAAAAACTATCCTGACATGAATTTTCCAAATATCCTGCTTAGAAGGGGTGACTTAATGAGGTTTTTATAATATTGTGAATTATAGAAATAAAACCTGAGGATGCATCTTACAGACAAGAACTTCCATTTAAATGTGGACATGCCCTGTTGATACTTGATTTAAAGGGGTGCGTGACTTTGTCCTTCAAAATGTCAAACTAGGCCTGGGGCCTGCTTTGTCGCTGAATCCTAAGGATGCAATTAATACCATGAGAACAGATCTCTAGGGTGACATGAGCAGACTGGCACTCTCGGGTCATATTTACCATAGAGGATTTTAGCAAGCTGAGGATGATAAGGTAGGAAATGGCTTTTATATTAGTATACTCTGAGCTCTTATTAATTTATATAGAACTAATGAATTATAAGAAGGAAAAGAAAAATGAACCCCTAAGGTTACCTAAGGGAGACAGAATCCTGGAGAGTTAAGAGCTTTGGGGCTGAAATCCTGACTTTCCTAATGTGCTAGCTCTGTGCTCTTGGACCAGCTACTTCTTACCTCTAAGCCTTGGTTTCTTCTTCTATAAAACAGGGATAAATAACCTCTTTTTTTTTTTTTTTGGTATAAGGATAAAAGAGATAAAAATACTTAGCCTGGCAGTGGCCACCCAGTAACTCCTTCGAAGATGGTATTACTTTTACTGCTACTGCTGGGAAAAGTATTATGTCCTGTCTCCTATGATATCTAGTCTCATTTCTGCTCTAACACTTAAGGTTTTAGTAAGACTAATACTTCAAATGCTACGTTCAAAAACCATAATGCTGCTGCTGTCGATGATGGTGACATGTTAAGCAAGGCCAAGGGCTTTACAGAACCTCTCTCCTAATTCTCACAGTGACCCGACGAGGGAGTGGTATTAGATTTCTATTTAATTTCATAATTCATATTATTTTATCTTCTAAATGAAGAAACGGGTGGACACAGAGAGAAAAGTTAAAGCCCAAATTTGAACCCAGGGAATCTGAATCCTGAGTCCACACTTTCAGCCGCTACTCCGCTCTGCTGATGAAGACGTTTCTGCTGACTAAGCAGAGCACCACACTGGTATTTACATCCAGAGCAGTATCTCTGTTCGGATGTCCAAGTTGCCATCCAGTGGTGCACATGACACTGTAATTCCTTTCTCCATGAATCTGAGCTGACTTAGGTTACAGAATCTTGTCATACACATTATGAAAGTTTGTAAGGGACAGAAGTTAAAGTGGAAGAAGACGGTCTCTATTATTTGGGTTCTGAAGTTTGGGCCTCATTCAGATATGCCAGCACAGCACATTCCCATCTGTGAGGTCCAGACCCTGATACCTAAAGTCCTGGAGGCTGCCATCTGACCAACTTCTAACAGTCTTGGCAATGTTAACTTGGGGAACAGTTTATGGTTTCCAGTCATGATTACTTGACTCACATTTTCTATATATTCCCTTATATATTCATCACCCCTTCACCCTCGATCGTGGTTTACTTTTCCTGCTAGGAAACAGGCACACCTGTATAAAAGCAAGACAGTCTGTCTCAACCTCCTCCTCATGCTGGGAAAGGAAGGCTAAGAATCGTTTCAATGCTTTAAGGGCACGTCACATTGCAGTGAATTGTCACAGTGCTCTTACCCTTGCAGTGAAGTCCACAGCAGCCGCTCGGTTTAACAGCAACGTGGCTACATTGATATTTCCGTAGTGAGCAGCTATGTGGAGCGGAGTGAAGCCACTCTGTAAAGAAAACACAGCAGACGTTCAATTGACTCCTGCCGGCCCCCTGTCTGACACGTTAATACCATAACCCTGCCCAAATAAAAACGAGGAAGCAAAATATGCGGAGGTCCACATTTCATTCTGTACTAGGTTTCTTTCGATTCGTGCCAATTGCTCACAGGGTTTCAAAGAAAGGCCAAACTCATAGGCAGAGGAAGAGCCAGGAAGGAACCAGGGACGGGGGCTGAGCAATTTTAGTAATCCAGTAGCAGAACATACAGAAGCCGAGATTTCAGAAAGTTGAAATATGGATGACAAGAAAAATCATTATAGCTCATAGAAAGTTCAATTAGTAACAACTGTTTTATTACTGATGATAGAATTGTCTATTGACTCTTGGTCAAAATGCAATTAATTTCATATATTCAATACAGGGTCATATTAACCAACAGTAAATGCCAATTTTAATGATAAAATCAATTTTTGGGAAGAGGTGCTATTACAATTGGTCTTGTATAATAGGTGATTGCATCCTCTAAAGAATCCACAAGTTGGTCTCTTTATTAGCAAATGCCTAGTGGGTAACATATTTTTCAGGTTTATTCATACCAAGGTCATTTTACTTCCTTAAAAAAATGCTAAAACATGCAGCAATTCACTTAGTTCCCAAAGACTGAAACTTTATAGAACTAGATGCATTTCTAAATTGTTAGCAAGCTTCTTAGCCATGCTAGCGATCTTACTGACTCTTGTGGAAGGGTGGGTCATATTGGCACTGTTCTCAGGTAACTTGCATTTTGCTGACACCTCCGAGGGTTAAGTGTCATGCAGAACTCTTAACGAATCAGTCCTAGATGAGTAGAATGACAGGGTTGTCTGCAGCTTTAGGTAGAGCTGATAAGCATCTAAGCTGTCAAACTTTTCACCTCACACACCTCTATTGCAATACCCTTAAGTTTCAAGGATTCCTCCTTCTTCCTTTCAAACACGGGGTTCAGCTGCAGAAAGCCCTGATACTCAAACTACTATCTTCTCTGGCACATGCTACTTTGTGGGCAGCGGTATAAAGCAGGTATCTAGCCTACAGAAGGCAATGCAAAGAAGAAGGGAAAGAAATGAGGCAGCAGCACTAAGGAATGGGACAATGAAGATGCAGACATAGAGTACATGTATATGTATATATATATACCTCTGTTGTTCTATTCACCACCATCTAGGTTAACACATTTGGAAGCAAAGAGGAGGAAAAAATGAACGGTTAGTTCACTATCGGTGATATGGATTGCAGACAGCTCATGACAGCTAAGTAATGAGGATGGAAGCTATGATGGCAGCACAATAGGCACAGAAAGAAAGCTAGACTGAATGAAGGGCTACACAATGGCCTACTCCCAATGCCACATTTCCTTCACAGAGACTTGCAAGTAACACATGTCAAGACAATGGGAATTTGAGGCCAGGACTCTGGCTGCTGGCATGGTCTCCACAGCTGATCAATACAGTGCATTGCCTGTCTGTCATCTTAGATATCAACCAAAGGCTTATTTGTGCACGCTGTTGTTAGTATTTTTGTAATTTTTCACCCTTGAGGTTTGGGCTGACGTGTTCAATACATTAGAAATATATTAAAAGGAAGGAAACTATCAGGTTCAGATACATTGATTATGAGGTGGCCTCCCGGTTAGCATGCATAGGGCAGCATCACAGTTACCTCCTGGCTTTATATGCTGAGGAGGATGTGCCCTCAATTGGCTGACCTGGACACGTATTTTTATCCCTTCTGGCGACGCTGAGTGTTTGGCATGAGCTTGCCAAAAGGGAGACCAGGCGTTCGGAAACTCTGGGAGCCTGACATCAGATTGCTGCAGGACGGGTCATTTTCCTTGTGCCTCACCTTTGATTCCACATCTGCATTGTTGTCATTCTGCAGCAGAAGGGCAGCAGCTTTCGTGTCATCTTTTCGGGCGGCGATATGAAGAGCTGGAAGACGCACTTTTCCTTTAGTGTCATTCTCTAGTAGGAGTGAAACTACTTGATCATGACCTTGTTGCAAAGCTACTGCCAATGGTGTGAAGCCATCCTGCAAAACATGGATGGGTCAGCATGAGTCCCAAGGGATATATTTCTTGTTTTGATTAACAAATAAGAAGATGGCAAAGAGTCAATTTTTGCGTAGGGTTATTAAAGCTAACACATGCAAGTAAATATGAGAAAAGAAAACATGCTTATATACACACACATATACACACACACACACATACACACACACTTCAAAGCAGAAAATAATAAGGAATTTGCAATACATTTATGGGGTTTCCTTTCTGTTTAAAAGTGATAGACATTAGCTGGGTAAAATTTGAAAATATGCAAAAGAACTACATAAAGAATAAAAAGAAGCCATAATTTCAATACTCATAATCTCAGTGAAAAGCATAACATGACAGGTTAAATCCAGGTACATTTTTCAAAGGAGCTCATTGCAGTAAGCTGTAAAAGATTCCACTGATATTTTACAATTGTGAAACATGCTCATCTGGTTCAACACTGTCCCTCGTTGCCTAGCGAATATCTGGTGCTAACTCAGTATGTATGAATTAACGAACTGTAGTAATCGCTGTTTTAAGAAAGGTCTACATGATTATTTGCTTCTCTGACCAGAGTGGGAAGGAGACACAAGGACCATGCCAAATGTAACTGGAATAAACTCAGGCACACACACACCTAATCTACATTTTGAGGATCCCCACTGTATTGCCCTGGGGCTTGACAAAGAGGAGGCAGCCACAGGTTTCACTGTGGTTAATTAATCTGTGGATGATCTAGTGTTGTTGACTACAGAACAAATAGCATAGAGGAAAATCCTAAGACTGGCTCACAAATTTTAATTCTGATATACTTTCATTACCATGAACTCAAAAGAACATTTAAAAATTATTTCTGCTAGAGAAATTGGCAAGTAAGTTATTTATTATTTTATTTGGGTTATGGTATTTTATTTCTGTAGTCCTTGTGGTACAAATCAAGGGTTACTCCAGAGCAGAGCATTTGTAAGGAAAAAAGAGAAAACCTAGCTATTGGTATACTAGTGTCTTGTTGGTCTTCCTTTTAGTTTCCTTGCTGGAAAACAGATAAGAGATCCTACCACTTTTTTGCCTGAATGCAAATCAGCACATTCATATTCAAGCATGTAGAAAATATTGGCCCAAAGCATCTATGGGACAATGTTGCCCAGGCTCTTTTCATATAAATCCTTTTCTTTAGTCTGCTTAAGAATTTGGATGTGCAGACCATGCCTACCCTGGAGTGCATACTCATGCAATTTCTCCCACCCTGAGAAGTCCTTCTCCTTGCTCTGCATATACAAATTCTATCTACTCTCCATGCTTTAAGATCCGGCTGAAGTTCCATCTGTTCCTCTAAACTTTTTCAAGAAGATCCAAAAGAGGAAAAAGATGATCATTAAAGAAATCAGAAAGACGTTCCCGGCAAACATAATTGAGACAACAGAGAAAGGCTGCAGCCAAGACGGCACCAAAACGTTATCACAGGTTTACACGTAAGGACATCAAGTTTAGGACATAATTTAATGTAATGAGAAAAGTAATCTTCATAACTGTGTAAATATATGATCTCATTTTCATAAATATAACTGTATTGTGTACATGTACAAAAAATCTGAATAAAAAATGTTACCTCTAGGGAAAATTAACAGTGGCTTTTTCTTCTTCTTTTTACTTTTTATTGTACTTTCTCATTTATGTACTCTATTACTTTTGCAATAAAAAGAAAAATACATTTTTTTTTAAAATGATGGAGTGGTAAAATGAAAATTGTGAATTAAAAGTTAGCATTGCATCTCACTTTTATAACCTGAACAAAATCTAAGGGAAAAAAAATGACAGGACATGTCTATTCCAAATCAAAACTAAATGGTTACATTTTTAATGAAATCAATTTTTGAATACACAGGGCCCATACATAAAGAAAACTATCAGTAAACAAACTGTAATTGAGACGAGTAGCACCACCAATAAGAATGTGCTTCCTACCTGAAGCTAATAAAATAAAATTTAAAAATTGAATTAAATTAAAAAAAAGAATGTGCTTCCTGAAGAAACCAATTAAAGACGGACAAAGGTGTTAATATATGTAAAATTAGCAGCTGCAGATTTTATTTCCAAACCAAGTTTAAATAGTTTGGGGTGCTCTGTGCAGTTATTCTTAAGAGAAAAATATAAGTCTAAAGGACATGTGATAGACGCTCCAAGAAAGCCTTCACCGCCTTGTGGAATATCTAGCACATAGTAGATATTAATAATTACTACTGGAATAAATGAACAAATAAATGTACCTTGGGTGCTTCATAATCTTAATTAGCAAAAGAAGAAAGATATAGTATATATGAAAAAAATTCAATATGAAGCACACAGTAATATAGAAATGGTTTAAAAACCACTGTCATGCCAAAGACTTGGTCCATACATGCAAGATGCACGTAAAAAATATGTATTAAAGAAACTTGGCAATATCACATCATTGAATGAATTAAAAATCCTGTTAAAATTTGCCATCTAAATGATCCTTTAATTGCCCCCTACTGTTTGTTCCATAAATACAGGCTTCTGTAAAAACGACACCAATGTCACTGCTAATAAGAGAGCAACACCATACTTAGAACATTGTGTGAATAAAACGTCTTATTTCCTGCTGTTCTTTTTATTCTCTAATACCAGTAATCCAAAAGAAGAGATTATAATTCAGTCCAAGGTTCAAATATCTCTAGATAATCAGATAGCTGTTTATGCAGTGAGGCACCAGCAAACCTCATGAAGATATGAATGTGACTTCTTCTTAGAATATTTGTTTCTTTTCTTAAAGCTACCCCCCCCAAAAGACAACATGAGCTTACATGAATATAAGGGAGTAAAAAAATATTTTAAAATATAGCCTTTGCCAAAGACTGAACTAGTGGTTTGAGGATCTCGCAAAGTATTTTTCTTTAAGTTAGTTGTAGTGCATCCCTTTGGACCTTGAGACCTTAAATACCAGAGAGCTCAGTGAGCAACTAATGATTCGTGTACAAGGTAATTCAGATCTATGAGCAGAAAGTGGGGCGTATGTTTGCTTTTAAAGGAAAGATACTTAGCGATCTGTACATCAAAGCCTAAGGAAGAGTATCACTATCCTTCACGGATGAAGAAAGTGCTGCTCCATCACTTTCATTGGGGTATTTACATTATTTAGCATGCAAAAATGGGAATTGATTTTCTCTTGTTCAACAATGTCCCCTCCTGTCCCCATTCTCCCAGTGCGTTGTACCTGAGGCACTGCACTCAGGCTAACTACACCCCAGGTGTGAAGACAGGCAATGCTCTACATCTATCAAGGATTTTGTTGTTGTTATCAACCAGTAGTTATTACTTAACTAGCTTTAAGAAGATTATTTTCAAAGTAATCCATTCTCCCCATAAAAATCCCCAACATTACTGAAGGCTATAAAGTGAAAAGTAAGGCTCCCTCCTCACTTCTCAGAATAAACCACTGATAACACTACACTAAGGACACTTTCCTCCATCAGGACGTATAGTCTCGGCTTGTTTTTAATAATGCCGAATAGCATTTTTTGGTATAAGTATAGCAATATTGATTAAATAGGTTTCTTAATTGATGTATGTTTTGGTTCTTTCCAGTTAAAAAAAAAACTTATTAATTATGTTTAACTTCTTATATAATGTTTCTGCAGTCTCCTCTAATATATTGGTAATATAATAAATTCAGAGAAGTGGAATTGCTAAGTTACAAGGTATTGCAAATATTAATAGTTAATAGTTTGTTAAATGTTCTGCAGAAGCATTGCAACCAACTCCCACCTTCACCGACTATAGAAAGTTCCAATTTTTTCTATCCTTCAAATTTTCACCTCATCTTATGGGCAGAAGACTGGATCTCATTCTTTATCTGATTAATAAATTAGTATTTCTTTGACTATGAGTGAGGGTAAGATATTGTCATACATTTATGGTCATTTGCATTTCTTTTTGTGTGAACTATCTCTTCTTTTATTTAGTGGTTTCCCCAGAAACCATGGTCTCAAAAACTGGGTGAGGTTATATGTGATTCCTCTATTCCTTTCTTTCTTGTGCCTGTCAGGAACCACATCTGAATGCAAGTAAGCGGGGTGGTATCAAGACAGGGATAAGCCTGCATCATCTGTTCTAATGCACTATTTTATTAAAAATAAAGAATACCCTGAGGTGGGTCCTTTATTATCAGCATAGATTTATAGTGATACAATTCATAAGGGATCACAATCTTCCATCCAGATTAGTTTAAAAAATAAATTGTATTACCTACGACAGGACTGTTGACTTAAAATAACTTTTTTTTTTTTACTATTAAAGTTTATTGGGGTGACAACTATTAGTAAAGTTACATAGGTTTCAGGTGTACAATTCTGTAATACATCATCTATATATCACATTGTATGTTCACCATCCAGACTTAAGTAACTTTTAATTTAAAATTTGCTCTTCTATTCAAGACTGCAAAGCTTTTTTCAAATATCACTTTTATCTAATACTTAAAAATGTATACTTGTTTTGTGTATAAGTATGAATTAAATCTAATTAGTTAACTTTAGAAATCTATAAATTCAATTATTATAATTATCCTAACTTAAATTTGAAAAAAAAAAAGATTTAAAATTCACGTTTTATCGAAATATTTCAAAACAGTGGTTGCCTTTGAAGCACAATCCGAAGAAACAGAAAAGTGTTCTCAAGCAAATATGTAAATATTAAATAAATAGCTCAATCATAGGGTAGAGCTAGGCAAGAGTAGAAAGGGTAGCTATGCAATGCAAAATTCTTTAAAATTAAAAACCAACTTTTTAATATATGTATTTCATAAACCATATGAAACTCCACATTAATATATGAAATTAATATACCAGTGATACAAATTCTCAATGTTACAACACCAGGTTTACAAAATGCCATATAAACACGTAAACTTTACCCTTAAAAAGAACCAAAATGTCTTACCTCTGTAGCTAGGCTCTGGCTTGCACCATTGTCAAGAAGAAACTTGACAACTTCCAGGTGGTTTTCCTGGGCTGCCATATATAATGGCGTGAAACCATTCTGCAAAATAAAAAATACAATGTTTGTGGCTTTCTAGAGCCAATCTACCCACTGTACTAAATATTACATGCTCCAGGAAATGCTTATATATAATAATTTTAATAATACTTTAATGTAGATATTCATATTTATTTAAAAAACCTAAGCACAATGTTTAAGTAGAATTTATACGATAAATATAATTCCCAATTATACTTCATAATTCATAGTTTGAAAGTAGTTCATAGTTAATAGTCTAAGTAAAATTTTTATGAATATACCCACTTTAGATGCATTCATTTAATTATCAACCACTTAATTGGGTGCCTACCACAAGTAAAGCATTTTATTAGATGCCACGAGGATATGAAGAAAAATACATTTGATCATTGTATCTACCAAGCATTACCTATTTTAAATAAAAGATAAAATAATTTCACATAAAATTAAGCACTGAAATAGTTTCTCCTTTGAAAGGAATTTATATCCAAAGACCACAGATCAAGTAACTTAAAGCAAAGGAAAGAATACCAATTCGCAAAAAGGCATACTTCAATTTCAAAGAAAAATTCAATAAGTAGTCTATGTTTTGTGTTTCCTTCATTGAATTTCTTTGCAAAGATATAGTATTTTCATGTTCAGATTATATACATGTATATACCTATATATTCATACATACATATACATGCATATACACACACTCTATATGTGTGTGTTTGCCTGAAATGCACCTACTCAAGCAAATGAATGTGTATAATATATCTTAAGCTTCTTATTAAAAATATGTATGTGTTTATTCTTTAGAATAATTTTCATATCTATAAAATACTGTAATATTTTAAAATCTTATTGCAAGATATATATATCAAAACATATATTTCAAACTATAATAAATTCTCTGAATAAATTTTTTAGAATGCAGTTCTGTTTAACTGAATGTTCTGGTAATTTTGTATACATTATGTAAATTCAAAGAATAAAAGTAAATATATCTTAAATATTAAATATCACCAAATATTACTCAAACTTTTATAATTCTAAAAAGGCTTTGTAAACCTAAAAAGCTTTAGGTTCATCATTGTAAATATCAATTACTATATGATTACCTTACTTATCAATAATTCAGCTTCTGATGACCTCACATTTTTTGTTTAAAGCTGAGAACTGGGAAGTAAGTTTAAAAGACCCTTAAGCAAATAAAAGTGGTCACATAACAAATCTACCATGGCATGTATACTTTATTCACCAGAGAGTTCCTCTATTGTACTTAGTGTATTTCACACATAATCGTAACAAGCTAGGTTATCTGGTTGCCAAGCTCAAGATTAGAGACACAAAATTAGAGGCAATAGCATATGACACAGAATTCAAGCTTCTTTGTTTAAAATTATCTGCCCAGTAACATCACTGAAGTGCACGTTACTCTGTTCTATCACAAAAGATTTATCAACATTAAGCATAAAACAGAATAATTTCAACACAATGTGTGTGTGTGTGTGCGCACACACGTGTGCGTGAGTGTGTGTGCATGTGCCTGTGTGTATTTCACCTTTGTTACTCTTCCCAGAGGTATGAGGGAAATTGAAATGTAGTTAGGATTGCCCTTATCATATCGCTATCTATTTTCTCATTTTCTTATTTGACCAAAATAAAATATTTTTAATCCTTGGTTGATTTAAATAGCCCTTAAAAATCAAAACAAAAGAAAAAAACAATAATCAAAAATATTAATAAAAAAAGGGGAAAACCAGTGTGGATTTTTCTTATAGCTCAGTGAACTAGTGAGGATATGTCTTTCTGCATCAACTGAAATTTTAGGAGTAAAAATTTTAAGGAAAAATTCCAAAATGGATGTTATTCTCTGAGATATAAACATCAAGTAGATTATTTTTGTCAGTGGATTCTCAACTTCAGGGCAGATGTCTGCTGTAGTTCAAGGTTACCTAAGAAACACAGGTCTACCTATTAATGTCTGGCTTCTAGCCCAATGTTTGTCTGCTCTCCTTGAGATTACCTTCCATAACCAAACATTTCATGACCCATGAAGAAAATCCAACATCAGGCACTGGGATTTAGAGGGTGCTATTCTTTCATACGTGGAGCTTCCAAGGAGTGACGCTTAAGAAGTACTTTTAAATCATTCCACAGCCCTTTTTGCAAAGGCAGAGAGTGAAACATACAGAACTGGAATTACTCAGAAGTAATACATACACAAGAGTCACAGGAAGATCGAACCTTGTAATTCCGTGCAATTAATTGTTCTCCACAATAGCTTCTCCTTTTTTTTTTTTTTTTGGAGTGCTTGTCATCCTACAGCCATTAACGTGAAAGCTGGTCATTTTCTGTTAGTCACAGTCTTTCATATTTCTTCAGTTTTTTATATATTTTTATTCACATATGATTCACGTATCATAAAACTCACCCTTTCAAAGAGTACGATTTAGTGGTTTTTGTTTTTGTTTTTGTTTTTTTTTTTAAAGATTTTATTGGGGAATTGGGGGAGGGGAACAGTGCTGGGGAATCAGGGGAAGGGGAACAGACAAGTTGCTGTCGTTTTGTTCTTCAGTCTAG
>NW_017731389.1:3906230-3959600 GCF_001890085.2 Hipposideros armiger | reverse complement strand
GTTGAGCTGTTGTTCAGCATCTTAGCTGTAGAGGGCAGTGTCACTGGCCCTCATATGTGGGATCCGAACCGGGGCCCTCTGGCGTCCCAAGCCTGTTCTTAACCATCGCGCCACTCGGCCAGCCCTCAAGTGGGCACATTTGAGTGTTTATTTTGTTTTGCTTTAGTTTTGGTGAACCAGCCTCTGTTTCCCCTCCCTTTGGCAATATCACCCCTATATTCTTTAAGGGAGTTATCGCATCCTTGATATGTAGGTAGGACTTGTCTTGGTTGGACTTTGAGACAAACTGGCCTGCCCTTCAACCACAGTGTAGGCACATATGCATGATATATTCTGTTTGCTCTTTCAGGTCTATTCTCTAGCCTTCTTAATTTGTTTTCTACCAAATCCCTCCTCCCTACCCTAAAATAATCTATAGGAATATATCAAAGGGCAATCTTAATTTCATCTATCAAGGAAGGATCAATGAGGTATAAGAACACATACATGCTATTCAGTTCTGGCTCTAGGAATATAATTGTAAGTATCCTTTGTAAAGAGGGACTAAAAACATTACCATTACTCTCTAGTGCAAAGAGGCTTAAGGCCCAAGGAACTCAAAACGTTGTCATTGGACAACCTACAGCTGAAATGATTTTCTGCGAAATAGCACCTGGGGTAGAAGAATGGTCAGATTTCAGGGGGAAAAAAATGTTATTTTTCTCCCTTAAAACAAGTATACCACTGTTTTATATTAACTTCATAATTTAGGAAATTTCCAAAAGAAAGAGCTGTCCAAAAGGAACATATGGGTGCCCAATTTACATCTTCTTTTTTGCAGCAACAATCGACTCAGTTCTCAAAAGGCAGAGCAGCTCCACACTGAGCGAGTATGCTCTTTGATGTCTGATTTTATCCAATATGTTCAATACCTTCTGCTCTGAATTTTGCTGTGGTGTTATCATAAGCATGCGATTCCACAGACGTATACTTTTATAGATAGTGCTGAGGCGTGCTGCCTAATACCCACCAAAATAAAGTAACATTAAGTAGGAAGTCCTCTTGTGATTTTATTTAAGGGCTTAAATTTCATCCATGACAATTTCTTATCCAACCTAGTTTCCTATGGCCAGCCTTTGTATATCATAAAGTGCTGCTCTTAATTAAAATGTTAAGGACATGGTGATAGATGTGCATTGATTCACACTGATTTATATGCGATACTGATTTTTGTAAAGGTGGGTTAGAGGAGAGGTGTGCTATCAGGTCAGAGGTCAGAAAGGATCTATCTGGACCACAACCATCGTTTGACTTCATCAGGACCTGATCTCCCCAACACAGGAAACACGAAAAAATACAGCAAGACCAAGGAGGCACTGGTTTAATTAAAGGGTCTTTTCTCTGTTAACACCACTATGAAGACTTGTCCATTTAGATTACTTTGGTAGTTAAGGTAAAATATTATTTGAAGTGTACTTTGCTTCTTTGCTTTTTTTGGTACCTGACAGTATAAAGACAGAGAAGGACAACATGGTGAGGGGTGTCATTATACATGGAAATTTGAAAGCGTTGCTGTATTTAGCACAGAGTATTAGGGACTTAATATCAGAGTACAGTTCTTTATAGTCACAATTTAGTTATTCCACCTGATTTCTTTCTCAGGGTAGGCCTACGTGATGCCTGGGAAGTTAAGTCATATAAGAAAGAGTTAACCAACGGAAGACCTAACAGCAAGGCACTGACAAGGATTAGTTTAAAATAATATCTACAAATTGTTAGTTTATAGACCCTCAGTTTGTAAGATCAGACCTTGAGATTGCCTAGTTATTTTTATTTTCAAAATAAGGAGGATTTTTACACTTACGGAAGGTGAGGGGCACTTTTTACACTACTTCTTGTTAGCTATGAAATATTGTCTAAAGGGTAAAATTTCACTCGGACAGTGATGCTGTCTTTTTTGAATATTAATATTTCTGTGATGTTTTAATGTGCTCCCAGCTAAATGGAACTGAATCTCATGTCATGGTATTGCTGCTTGTTCGTGATAAGAGCTCCTGTTGAAAAGCTGCTATGGAAATGGTCATGGAAAGTCCATTCTTCTGCACGGCCGTCTCATTACTTATTCTGCCCACGGAACAATGCAGCTCAGAAGGCATATGGGGACAGGTGTCCAGAGGAAGGGAGACATGCTCTGCTGTGAGCTGTGGGGCAGGGCGTGCCAAGCACAGCTGCAGGGACCTGGGAACTTCACAGCCTGTGTTCCTCTTTGCCACTTCATCATCACTAGGGAATGTGTACAAATTGAAATCAAATCTGGTTATGATTTTACTCCAGCAGCAGCTTCTCCCGGACACTTCAGAGAAGGTTTAAAACGATGGCCGCTCTAAACATTTTTCAAGAATGGGTGCAATATTTAAAAGAAGGAAGTTTACTTTACATCCCTGGCCAGGCGAGGAGACAGGGGGGAGGAAATGAAATGGATTAAAGAGTTTTCCTACTATCTCAGAGCTTAACACTAGTTATTTTCCAGTAAAAAGTTATAGGGGCATTGAAAAAAAAATGGTTTAAAAGCCTCCCTTGTAGTCAGCCATCCTGTATCTCTAAGTACTCTAATTGTCAATTTTCAATTTTGTATCTTTTCTTTCTGGAAAAGCGTTATTACTCCAAGCAAACTCTCATTGGGAATCAGAATAAGTGGCAGAGACCAAGTGACAAAGTTCCAACCACAGGGAACTAGAAAGGAACCAGACCAAATATACAAGAAATCATGAGGTTGGAAGCACTGCACAGTGTCTTTTCCATGAATACTGATATTTACTGGCATCAGAACTACCATTGCTATGGTTGTAGAAAAAAGGGAAGAAGTTGCTGAAATTCTGTGGACCCATAAAATACAGCAGGCTGCTGTCATCCAAAGATAATCAGTACTGAAAAAGGCTGAGGAAATCAAGTGCTCTGAAAATGGGGATGAAAGGGCCATAGTAAATAATGAAAAAAGTTTGATTGAGACTTCATCTTGAAAGATAAAACTAGAAATTGTAAAAGCAAGTTTATATGATTTAACAGAACGTAGATTATAACTGCAGTCATGTACAAGTTCTCAGAATGAACAAAGACTAAACCAAATATGACTTTGGTGGAGAAAAAATGAGTGTAAGTTTCCAACAAAATTGTGCGATAGCTTGACATCCTTCCCTTGACTTTTTTTTTTTTCACAGCATAAGCAAGAAGACAGCCTTTTTACAGAAGTATCTGAGAACCAAAGGCCTCCCTTAATTTTTGTGCCATTTAATCCTTTGATTTTTAAATCATTCTCACTTGAAACACCTATCAGAAACATCCTGATTCTTCCTACACTATTGGGTCTAATGCTGCCAGAAAGCCACATACCGACAGCTTAGCTGTGCATCCAGCAGTTCTCCGAGATCACTTTCCCTGATTTCATCAAAGTTTCATCTGTTTCATCTTTTGCAAATCTCCCCATTGTGTTTCATATTCAATGTGTTCAATAAGTGACACCCTGGGGTAGACACTGGCAAATCAGGACAGGTGTCAGCATTCAACTGGAAGGAATGTTTGAGTAGGGACCAGCTTTAAAAATGGTCAGGTCGTTAGTGCATATTTGTGTTATGATGATTGCTTTCCTAAACAACCTCACATCCATGGGAACTCAAACAACACACAATTTGGATAATGAGGACCCATAACAAATTAATTCTTTTAGACTCAAAGTCTATCAATGATAAATAATCTACTGATGTTCTTAGAACTTCATGCAAGACTGGTAATTTATCAGAGGACCTACTGAATGAATTATGAGTATATATTCATTACAAAGAACCTGGACATTTTAGTTTGGGCACTTTTAAAGTTTATTCTGCTTGGCTTTTTTCTTTTTAATCTGTTTCAAGGAACAACGATGACACCTTAGGAAATAGGAAGTAAGTGTGTGTTCCTTTTTTTCGACTAGATAAAGCACTGATATATTGTGAATCTCTAAGAGCATCTCCTCATTTATAGGCATCCCCATGTCCTTTGTAGGTTAATAAATACTGTGACTGGACCTGAGCTAGCATCATGAAATAGTACACAAGACTGTGCATTATAGATATCCCAAACATTTACATCTATGACTACTAATTATACATAGATGGAAGACTTTTAAAAATCTCTACTTCTCACACATATGTATTACAAATGAGGATATATATATGAATTGAAATAATCTGCAATAATATAACTACTCACCGGCTGCTCTTAAGTATTGTATTCTTAGAGGATATGTGAACCAAGCAAAATCCTGACCGAAAGAACATTATTTGCAAATTATAACAAAATTACTTTGCAATATGGTTGTTGGTTTACCTGAGATTGTGCATTGACATTGGCTCCATTTGTAACCAAGACTTTTACCACCTCTGCTTGCCCAGCCAAAGATGCTATATGCAACGCTGTGTTCCCTTTCTGTAAAATGAAACACAAGGCACATCAACTCTTCCATCTCTCTTTCTCTCTCTCTGTTTTGACAATTTACAAAATATCGAATCTCTCCTTTTTAAATTCCCCAAGGAGAACCAAGTTGACAAGTATTTCATGAGAAATAAGCCCTGATTGTTATCAAGGGCTGAATCCTCACTGAATTTGGTAAGTGGTAAAAAGCATTAAATGTGTGATACTTACTTTTGTAGCTGCGTCCACATTGGCTTCTCGCTGTAGCAGCTCAGAAACAACTTCTACATGGCCTTCTTTGGAAGCAAGATGGAGCGCATTCAACCCATTCTGATTAAAAGTGAAGGGAAAGCTTTACTCAGCATGTTGAAAATACAGCAGTAAACAGTCTATTAAGATCTCTGAAGATAACATCCCACCAGCAATCACTTGTTTGTGTACAGTACAGGAACTTGAATCAGGAATAAAAGCACTTGACAATTAGGTGGGCTCTTGTGATATCATTACTTACTAAGTTTTAGGAATTAATTACTAAAGGATGGATAGCTATATTTCTGAGCACTCCTCTAAGAAAGCAGAGAATAATTTGATAATTCAAGCTGATGAAATTTAACAGAAGAAAACTGGCCAAAAAGAGCAAGTCTTGGTAATATCCAATGAAAGATTTAAGGAGTTTAAAGTCTAGAGTTTTAAAATTTTAACTGAAAAATAAACAACAAAAATGACCACAACTAACCTGATTGCAAATATTGATGTCAACGCCATTTTTGATGTAGTCAAGGGCTTTTTCTAAGTGTCCAGCTCGAGCTGCTCTTAAGTAACTTGCATTGGCATCAGACTAAAATAAAGAAGAAAAACATTTTGATGAACACTTAAACTAACATGCATGTTTGTAATTATTTAGTGTATAATCCAAACTAAAAAAAAAGTAAAACTGAGTTTTTAAAATTAAACCACAGGCAGTCCTCATTTCATTGCACCTTGGTGTTATGAGCACTGAGCTCTAACTGCGTGAGCTAACCGGCTGCTCCGACTCCAAGTCAAGTAGTTGTAGTAGTTGTTTCATTCTAGTTGTGGAGGGCACATCTCAGTGACCCATGTGCGAATCGAACCAGCAACCTTGGTGTTATGAGCACTGCGCTCTAAACAAATGAGCTAACCAGCCGTCCCCAGATATTTCATTTTTTACAAATTGAAAGCAGGAGCCTCCACCAGCAGAAAGATTATGACTTGCTTTATTGCAGTACTTGCTTTACTACAGTGGCCTGGAACAGAACTGCAGCATCTCCTACGTATGCCTATAGATTATTTCCAACATGAAAATACTAATAAAGGTCTTTGTAAAGTCACCAGGAAAAGGACAAATTTTGTAAAAGTTAGTTTCAAGTATACAAAGTTACCCTTTGTGTTATGTCATAAATGACTCTGAACTGAAAGAGGATATTTTCCATTCTGTGTGAGAACCTTTAATCAACATACAATTTCGAGAGGGTAAAGAGAAATCCTACAGCTTCTTAGTGGTTACATTATAAAAACCTCACTATTTCATTATATCAGAAATTTAACATTCATTCCATCCTTTTGTTTCTAACTATTACAACTAATTTTGCAATCAATAGCTTCACAAATAAATTAGTGTAACACTGAATGTAACAGTAATTTGTGGGTAATGATGGTCCCTTGCATTTTCCTACAGGACACAGCCCTGTGTCAAAACACAGACTGTGTTTGAAGAGCATTTATAAATGTCTACACAGATTGTGAAGTGCTCTTTCCATATATTTTCAAGCTACCTAAGGCTACAGCTGGGAGAAAAGTTTATTAGAAGCATTAGCAAAAAAATAAATACACATAAACTTTAAAAACAACTAAAACCAGGAGAACAAGACGGCTGGGAGACTGGCTGCCTTCTTCAAGAAAAGCTGGGCCAAGGAGCCGGTGCTGGTTGCGTCCTTCACTATTGGGGTCTCACTATAATTCTGCGCCCCCTTAGCCCCTACACCCAGTATGCTGCCATGATCAACCAGGTCATACCCTACAAGTTCCCCGTGTCCATCCAAGATGATAGGAAGATGCCCAACATACCCAGTCACCCCCAGGAACCCCAAGGGCCCAAGCTTGGAGTGGCTGGAGAAACTGTGAGCAGCTCCACTGACAGGGAGGAGTGCCCCGCCTCTCCACACCCCGGTAGCCCCCAATAATGTGAAAACCAAAAACAAACAAAAAACAATAACAACAAAAACCAAATCTGTAATTCTTTCATGGAAAATGTACAACTCTGAAGTTCTGCTGAACTCTAATACCTACAAGTGCAGAGTTGAAACCACCTCCTATTGAAACCTTTAATATAAAAAAGGCAGTGAGAGGAAAGACTGCGGAGTTGGACTCGCGCGGTTTGTGAAGGAATCTTGCTCAACATAGAACTACACAGAACCGGGTTGTCATGAAAGGGCAGCCAAACACATCTCACTGGTTATAAATGCAATCATGCAGAGGATGGCTTCAAAAAGGAGAGTGTTTTCTTTCAGCCATTTGGTAAATACCTCCTTCAAAGCCCCTGGTCACAAGCCACCTCATCTGTAAAGATGTCCCAGACCTCCCAGGCAGAGTTTAATTGCTCTGTGATCCCAAAGGATTAATTTCTCTGAGCTCTCTGGGCCTTTAGCACTCTGCATCAGGGTTTTTGGTGTCCCTGTCCTTCCTCCCTAACTGTAAACCCCTCAGAACAAGCCGAGGCCGATTAAACAGGTAGGCAACCTCAAGGCCACCAAGATACCAATCTTTGAGGAATGCTAATCATCCCGAGAAATGTAATTGAGATGAAGGAAATTCTGCCTCTCGGATCTCTGGTTCTGTGGTGGGTCAGTCAGTTCAGTAAGAGCTGCCTTGCTCAGGACCTCAAAGGAGAGGACCCTGCCTCCAGAGTCTCCGTCCTCTCTATTTACAGCAGTTGGCCTCTGAGGGAACATTGCTTCCACTAAATCAGGGCTTCTCAACCTCAGCACTAATGGCATTGTGATGGGAATAATTCTTTCATGAGGGGGACGGTCCCGATCCTGTCAGTGTTTACCAGCATCCCTGGTCTCGGCCAACCACGTACAGGAGTACACCCTATGGTAGCAACCAAAATGTCTCCAGAATTGCCAAATTTCCCTGGGGGTGGGGGGTGGATGGGGCACAAAATCTTCCCAGTTGAGAGCCACTGATCTAAATAAATACTAAACCAATTTATTTAAAGACTGTAGGCTTCAATAGGTTTATATCCTCAGCCTATCTAGATCGCCACAGGCCCTGACCTAGCACAAGGGAGTGACTTTATGTGTAATATTTATCGTGCTATTTCCCCTGCAACTAGAAGCATCCGTAGTGCACAAAAATGTTCTGTGAATGAAAGAATCAATACATAAGTAAATTGTGTGGGAATAATTGTATTAATTAAAATAGTGCCTGGGACAATACAGAAGGCTTTATCAATAACTACAACAGCACAGCTATTTAAGTGGAGAATCTGATACTGATCCAAGGCTGAACACCAGAGATCGTTAACGAAGACTGCGTGTACCTGGGATACACAGGTATTGCTAAAATAAAATTGGGATTTGAGTCAAGTGTGTAAATCATTTAATTAGAGCAGAGGGTTCAGTAAGAGGAGGACAAGAGATATAGGTTCAAATCAGACAAAAGACAAACCAACGCTTCCAGGAATTTAAAGAAAAATAAAATACAGCTGTTAAAGAGGTTCATTCTTTGAGAAGGTTAGAAGGTTAGTTTTTTTTGTTTGGTTTGTATGTTCAGTTAGAAATAAATGAGCTGTGCAAAGATGGCTCATTGTACCATAAAATATCATCTTTTTTGTGCCTGCTCAATGACTTACCAGTGAATTTGCCCGGAAGGGCTCTGATGCTGTTCTGAGAACAAATGACATCAGTCTGCCTGGATATTTCAACCACCAGAGACAACAACTGAGTTATGCACCCCAAACTTTGACTTTTGAGTCCATAAAACCCAGCAGCTACAGAATTTCAAACTGAGTTGTCAGAATTCAAGGAAAGCCTCTTATTGACTCCAAATCTGAAATGGTTTGGCAATTCCATCCACTGTCCATTTTCCTCTCAACTTTTCTCAGAATTTTCCCACCTGAAACTCTAAAGCAAAACCAAATAAAAACAACTTAAACCAAATCTTCTAATTCAGTGGTTCTCTAGCTATTTGAAGTTGGGATTCTTTTGAGAATAACAAAAGCTATCAACAAACTCCTTTCTTTCCACAACTGCACATGTATGCATGTATACGCACCAAATGTGTATATGTATATATAATTTGCACACTATTTAATGAGGCTCAGGACAGCTCATGGATTCAGCTTTAAGCACCCCTGCTCTAATGATTAAGAATTCTCGGGTGAATATGTTCACTATATCTATTTCACTGAATGACCTTGGAATCAAATAATTCTCAGAGGTAGTTAATTTATCACCTGGGAACTTTAGGAGGAAGAGAAAGGACGAACATTTATTTTCTTCACTTTCACTCTTCTCAGTCCTCTGTTAAATACAGACACGTTCCACACACCAATACCTAACAATCAGCCACTTTATATTCAAAGTAGAGGGGGAGATGGAGGGCAGGAAAGAGAAAGAAAAAACAAGACGAGGGACATGAAAGCTGCCTTGAAGAAAATCAGCAATTTAGGAAGTAAAGTTATTAGTGCCCACAGTAAGGAAATACCCAAGAAGTTCCTCCTTTTACTCCCAACCACCTGCAAGCAATGCAACCACATCTTTCTCCCACAAATATTTGTTGAGTACCAATGATGTACTCATCGTGCCAACAGGTGGCTGTACAGTTGTGAGCAAAACAGATGTCGCACATATTAAGACTCATGTATCTTCATCTCGCTGTCACTTACATTTTTCTAAATCGTGTTGCTTAAGTGGCAGGGTAAATAATGGATTCTTTACTTTTTTTTTTTTAAATTCTGCCTATGATACCCATATATATTTTTGTTTATTTCCTTAATCTTAAACATACATGTTTTGGATGGGGTCCAATACCAATGGGCTGCCTTTTCTAGCTGTTATTTCATCAAATAACTAGGGGCTACTCTTAACACAGACACTGCTTGGTTTTTAATCTTGAGCATTCTTTCAAAACAATGCCTTTTTAAAGCCACTTGCAGACAAATTACTATGGCAGGAAATTAGGTCCCAGGAGACGTTGGGCCCTGTTACATGGAAAGTTACACAGACAAGGTCATTGCCTCAGGAGTGGGTTGGCACAAAATGACTATAAGCAGGCTGGTCAGCATTTTTTCCCCTGGATGTTCCAAATCTGAAGTAAGAATTTGGAAAATGAAAGTGTCTTTCATCATTATTTAATATCTTATCTACTTAGTCATTTTACTAGACAGGAAAGAAACAGGCGCCACAAGTGCTTTTCAAGGAAAGGGCTTCAAGGATAGAGTCAAGCATCACTATGAATTAATCTAATAACTCAGCATTTCCACCTGTACTAGAATATTCATATTATTCAGCAGAAAGCAGTGAGTGGAAAGAAGAAGCATTTCCTGAGTGCCCACCCTCAGTAAGAACTAATACTGCAAACCTTTGACTACATGCTAAATACTAGCAGAAGGAGTTATAATTTAATTAAATTATCATTCACTTCATGTATATTAATTGTATAAGTTCTTATATTAACTTAGCCTTTATAATATTTCTATAAAGTAGTATAGTGGATTCAAGAGTGTCCCCTTAAAATTCATGTCCATTTGGAATCTCACAATGTGGCCTTATGTGGGAACAGGATCTTTGCAGATGCAATTAGTCGAAGATGAGGTTATACTGGATTAGAATGGGCGCTAAAACCAATGAGATGTCTTTATAATAAGAGGAGAAGATACACAAATACTGAATCATTATGTTGTACGCCTGAACCTAATATAATGTTATATGTCAATTATATCAATGGTATTTCCCCATGTATAAGACGCTCCCATGTATAAGACGCACCTTAATTTTGGGGCCCAAAATTTGAAAAAAAATGTATTACATAAAGTTATTGAACTCAAGTTTTATTCATCATAAAATTCATATAACTCCTCATCACTTGCAGAAAATACAAGTAAAAACAGCTACAACTACTGTATAAGACGCGCCCAGTTTTTAGACCCCCAAATTTTTCGAAAAAGAGTGCGTGTTATACATGGGGAAATATGGTAATTAAATAAAAATGAAGTGGTGGTGCACAGATACATAAGAGAGCACATGTAAAGATGGAGGCAGAGATTAGGCTGATGTTGCCACCAGACAAGGAACACAAGGAGTCACCAGAAGCAGGAAGGACCCAGGAAGAATTCTCCCCTGGAGCCACTGGAGGGAGTGTGGCTCTGCTGGCACCTTAATTTTAGGCTCTGGCTTCCAGAACTATGAGAAGATAAATTTCTGTTTTTTGTTTTTTTTTAAAGATTTTTTATTGGGGAATTGGGGGATGGGAACAGCGCTGGGGAATTGGGGGAAGGGGAACAGACAAGTTGCTGTCCTTTTTTGTTCTTCAGTGTAGTTGTGGAGGACGTTGCTTCACTGGCCCAAGTTGGCACCATCATTGCGCTCTTCCTGGGTGAGGCAGATCAGACAGCGGCTGCTGGCCGCTCATGCTGGCTGCTGGCTACACACGGTAGCCCATGGCAACCCACTGCAGCAGGGGCTGCAGCCTGTGCCGTCGCCCGCGACTCACGGCAGCCCAGCTCCAGGTCCAGCTGTTGTTCAGCATCTTAGCTGTAGAGGGCAGTGTCACTGGCCCTCATGTGGGATCCAAATTGCAGCCCTGCTGCTCAGAGCTGGCATCCCAAGCCAGCTCTTAACCAATGCACCACTCGGCTGGCCCATACATTTCTGTTTTAAGCCACCTAGTTTGTGGTGGTTTTTACAGCAGTGCAAGGAAACTAATACAAGTATGCACGATTACTAGCTCAATTTTATAGGCAAGAAAACTGAGTTTTAGCCAGGATGAATGACTGTCCCGGGATATTAGCCCAGGCAGTCTGACTCCAGAGTCAAGGCTGTTAATCACTATTCTAAGAAAAGGCTTAATAAATACTGGTCTACAGTTTATGCTCAGTAACTCTTGGTCCCTTCATTCATTCATCCTCCATCCATCAGCTCATCCATCCATCTATCCACCCAACCACCAAATTAAGTATGTAGGTACTTTCAGGTATATCTCCTCTAGACCACAATTCCTTAACTGAATTCATTTCAAGGCTCAAGACCAGGCAAACAGTGAATTGCCAGAAGAAATGCAGATTAGAGACTCAATGAGTAGATAACAGAGCTCTGCTCCATTGCTTCTAAACCTCAGGGGACAATCTCTGGGGCCCATTAATACCTGATCTACCAATCCTCTTTCTCCTTAATCTCGTCTTCTCAACTATCTGGGAACCACATGAAGGGTAAGATGCTCATTTTTGTAAGCTTCAGGTTCCTTTTCTCTACTGGTGTTCTGTCCTCTGCATAGCAACATACTCAGGGCAGGGAGGGAGTGAGTGTGAGTGTGTGAGTGTGAGTGTGAGTGTGTGTGTGTGTGTGTGTGTTTAAAATAAATCTTTCCTTTCACTTTTCTACCTAGCATCCCTTGTAAGTGATGATCTCTATCAGTTTAGTGGACTGGTTAATAGACCTGTATACCACCTATTCCACTTATTAACAGTGTTATCTTTGGCAAGTTTCTTAACATACATGTGCCTCAGTTTTCTCAGCTGTCAAATTGGGATAAAATAATCTATTAGAATGAAATTAGATAATTCATGTAAGGTGATTCACAGTGTGAGTGCATAGCAAGCGCTCCATAAATGATTATTGTTTTATTTTGAAACTATCCTGTAAACATCCAACATTTTGAAGAACTGGTTTAGGCTCACTGCTTCTATATACCCTGAACACTAATTCATATTTGGGTCTCTGGCCATATGGCTTCTCTTGATGGTCAATCAAGTCTCTCTGTACAAAGTCACCAATGACCACTCGATCTCAATCACCACATTACATTATTTAATTTTAATTCAGTCCTCTCTTAACGTCGAACCATTTGACAGCACCAATCACCTTCGCTTTCTTGAACATCTTCCCTTTAGCTTCTTTCCTCTCTGTTTCCTTATTGCCTCAACCCATTACTGAAAAATGGACCTTTTCCATGTTCAGACCTTACATTTCTTTGCTTCTTGTGCTCATTCCCAACATGCCCTCATCACTATCATGCCTTCCACTATTCTAAACCCACCACTCTGTATCCACACTGAGTGCATCTGTATCCCAAGGCTTTCCCACCTCCAGGTCCCACAATTTACTCCCCGCAACACCAAAAATAACAAATGTTTAATGACAACATATGAAGTATCTGGTACTCAAACTAAGCACTAATGATAGAGATGTGAATAATAAATTCCCGTGATTTCCTTATTTCAATTTAAAGGTCCAAAGATTATCCTAGTCACTCAGGAATACAACTTTGGTGTGAATCTTTGATTATTTTTTTCTTCTTCATTCTTTGCTTCAAACCCTCTTCCAGAAAGTTACATGTAAGCATCCTGTCAAACATTCTGTCTCTGGGACTTTTGTAGTTTCCATTCTTCTTTAAAAAAGTATTTGCCAGAATGCATATCATACATACAGAGGAATACGTAAAGCATATATAAGCAGTTTAAAGGAAAATCATAAAAGAAATATTCACATACCCATTGCTCAGCTCAAGAAGGAAAGTTACAAGTAGCTTTACAGACTTCCAATGAGCCCTTCCTTGATTGGCTCTCCAGAGACACCCTCTGTTCTAATCATTCTCAGGCCCTTCTTTATAGTTTTAACATCTGTGTATACCTCACTAAGCTAAATATTATATAGTTGGCTGTCTTAGCATTCTATATAAGTGGAAACATACATTATGGACCGTTCTGTGACATGATTCTTTTATCTAATGTTGTGCTTCTTAGAGTTCGCCACATTGACATATGTAACGGTAGTTAATTTATCATTGGTGTTTGCGGAATATTCCATTATGTGATTATAACACAATCTATTTATCTACTGTACAGTGGATGAATGCTTGTATTGTTTCCAGTTTGTGTCTCCTATGAACTGTGCCGCCATCAACATTCTGGCCACTAGTTTTGGTGTACACAGGCAACACTTTTTTAAGGTATTTATTTAAAATAGAATCTGAAATGCTGGATCACTGGGTATGTGCTTATTCAACTTTACTTGTTAACGACAAACTTTTTTTCTAAAGTGACTGTACCAATTTACACTTCCTGTGGGTTGTGATTATTGACTGCGAACTCATATTCCCTAGAAACTAACCTTTGGGAATTCTTTTGGCCTGGGGCTAACGCTCCCAAATTCCAAAGAGGAATTTATGATTGCTTCTGCCAGTTGCCTAGAGACACTATCAATTCAAGATTATTTGAAAAAGAATGAAGGTTCTGGGCTTTTATTTTAAGACGACACAGACAAATTAGACTTCAAACTGGCATAGATACGAGGGAATCCTTGTGGTTCCAAATGCTCAGGGGAGATTTTTCTTCCCTTCCATCTGGTGACAAATTGAGACAGGCAAGCTTTCCCTATACTCTTCTGTGTGGTGGGTTTATTTCCTGTCCAACCTTTTATTGGGAGTCACATCCTTTGGGGCTCTGCTTAGTGTGTGTGGGGATGGAGAAAGTGGTGGTGGGGGGCTGTCCACTCTGGACAAGTGTAGGCTTTGTGTCCTGTGTCTATGCAGCCAAGTAAAACTAGTTCTTGTTGGAAATATGCTTAACTTTTTTTTTTTTCCCCCATTCACCTACTATTTTCCCAGTTCATTCTTAGCCATGGGATACCCAGGATCATTCTAAACACCTCCAGGAAGTTGTAGTCACACTGTCTGTCCCTAGCTGATTATTTGAAAAGCTCTGAACACTCTTCAGGAGCTCACGAGGAGCCACTGAGGGTTGTGAGAAAATCCTGACAAGGATGATAGCTGCAATTTACTGAGTGCCTACTATAGATCAGGGACCTCACTAAGCATTCTATTATTGTTATTACTATTATTCATGCAATATTATTATTTATTTCTTAAAAATTCTATCAAGGTGGGAATCTTTATTACAGATGGAAAAACAGTTTCAGAAGTGTTAAGTGGCTAATGAGTAGGCAGCAAGGATTGAAACCCACAACTTTCTGATAACAAGCCCAGGTCTTCCCTCAACACCAGTGGTTCTGAACACTGACACCAACAGCAGGCTGAGTAAGCAGAGTTCTATATGCCTATCTTCAGTTTACCTCAAGCAGATCTACGTTTGCATGTTTAAATACTGACGCTTGATGGCACGCTTCCTTTATAAAAATGCTTCTGCTTGGAAACCACAGTATTCACTATCAACTTCTCTGGCATAACCTCTAAGGCCCTTTAAAACCTGCCCCACAGAAACACTTCCAGCCTGTAGTAAAACATGAATACTGATCTTGAGGCAATCCAGATGGCTTATTATTCCTCAAGGGCTTATTATTTCTTGACAGGCCCCATGTTTTCCGGGCACTGTGACTTCACCCAGGACACCCCTATGCAAGTAATGCTCACTCACCACCATTGCTTGCTCCCCACCCTATACCAAGAGTCATCCGCTAAATCCCAGGTCCAGTGCAAATGTCACTTCATCTTTCCTATGTTCCCTGATCAACACTGGGCATGACCCCTTCTCTCTCAGCTGTTCTGATTTTTGTAATTATGTAATTTAATTAAATATTATTTAAACTATGAAACAGTAGGTAGAGCAAGAGTATTTTTATGAAAATGAAATGAAATTCTTTGGAAAGACTTATTAGGAAGAAGTTCCTAAAAATGTTGCTGCTGAATCAGATATGGATGAGATGACCGTAAAGAATGAAAATACAAATCAGAGAAATCCAGAAAGATGCTATGCACAGATTACTCCACAGATCGCTTTAACTTTTAGTTTTCCATTAAAGATACAGAAACTGGGACTCTCAGAAAAAGCATTAGTATTACGGAGGGACAACATGAACTCTAGTCCGCAGATCCATGCTCAGAGGAAAGGCCTCATTTTTACATCCCACATTTGGCAAATGGATGCAAACTTATGAGACTTAAGGTCAAGATCAAATGTTTAACCAATATGTGTACCTCTTTATTCCTGGCTGCTAACCATTTTTTAACAAAAGAACTGGTGCACAACTTTTGCTATATAAAAGCTTCCTATTAGCCATGCTTTCTACTTCTCAAGCAGACTCTAAGACACCTCTAATAAAGCTTCTTCCACTAGAAATTTCCAGAAGCATTACCTAGGTGGCCAGATCCAACAGATCGCATTTCCTGGTTTCTGGCATCAGAAAATATGGACCAGGAAGAACACCAATTTTCTAATGTTCTCACATTGGACAAGTTAATTTAAATGTGAATGGCGGTAACCAGTATATCGGTGCAGACATATCCAGGAAGCACATCCATCTGTTTTCTTAAATCCACGTTCTAAACACCACTGTGAGGTTGTGCTGAAAGTTTGAAACCACAAATCTGGGACTTGAAGTAGTAAATAATGTATCTTTTCTAACTATTAAATAAAGACCAGTCTTCAAAGTGATGTTACAGTGTTTATTCTATCACTAGGATTAAGGGTTCATATTCAATAAAGGGTCCAATATCTAGCAGTAAAGCAGGAATGTCTATTTGGCCTCTTCTGTGAGGATGCAGCTACTACTGCTTTCAATAATTTTATAATCTAGTTGTGCAGACTAGAACCAGCACATGGAATTAGAATCCACAGTAGAGGAAGCTATGGAAGTTGAAAGAGTCCATGAAGGTGTATTGAGCAAAGCCATTTCTGCATCCTGGGTATAGCTGGCAAACAGCTAAGAGGAGAAAGCAGGGCTTCAAGAGGGCACTTGGTGGAGAGAAGAAAGGAAAGTGGTTAGAGATGTAGAAATGGAAAGGAATGATGAATAGACAATCTCTACTGAAAAGGAGAGTCCCCTGGGAGGGACAGTAAAAGAGAGGTTCACAGAAGATTAGGAATGGCAGATAAATCTGATTTAACTTTACCATAAAGATACCAGGAGACAGTGAAGTGTTTTGAGGAGTGGAAGGAAATCATTACATCTATATTTTAGGCCAATTAATTGATGGCAGGTTAGAGTGTAGGAGGAAATGGAGACAAAAAGATCTGTAGGTCAATGGATGTCAATCTACCATGTCAAGGATCTCTAGGGGAAGATTAAAAACAACAAAACATACCCTCAGGCCTTACCCCCAGAGATTCAACTGGTCTTTCTGATAAACGAAGCTCAGGTTATTCTAATATGCAACTAGAGGTGAGAGCCACTGAATTAGGACATTATAAAAATATGGCTCAAATGGCACTATTTCATCTTTTCTTATGGCAGAATAGTATTCCATTGTGTATATACACCACAACTTCTTTATCCAATCATACAATTGTCACCCCAATAATCTTTAGTTTAAAAACATAATGAAACATACTTTCTTTAAAAAATATATAATGAAGCATACTTTCTTTAAAAAAAAAAAGGTTTGGGGGGATAGCAGGTGGAATGGAAAAGGAGAGCTTCAAGAGGCATTTTGAAGGTCTGTTGACAGACTCTTAACTTCACATAAGAGACTATTAAATTCTCAAAGCAACGTTTTTAAATTTGGCTTTCATATTTGCCTCGCCCCCTTTTCTCATACTCTTCTACAGCACCTTTTTTAAAGCAAAGTTTTACAACCAGAAATCAAAGATGTGAGGCTTTTCTTGGTAACATCAAGCAGTAATTTTTGGTGACTAAAATCTTGATCAGGAAAGGAACTTACACAGTATGGGGTCTGCTTATCAAAATCCCCAAAACCTCCATGGCCCTGATCCTTAATTAGCATTTGCAATGCCAATTACAGTGTCAGAATATAAATGGAGCTGTTTTGCAGAACTTGTCAAAATCCAAGAGTAGTGTGTGTATTTGGAATAAGATAACTTTCAACAAAAAAAGGTCAAGTGATTTGAGAGTCGTATTTTCCTGAGTTTAAGGCTTTGAGATTGAACATGGGGCCATGGTCCTGCCCAAGCACATGAGGGGACAGCCAGCACAATAAATAGAATTTTTTTTTAACCACTAGGCTAGAGCAGAATCACCCCTTATACCTTGGGGCACACCCATTCAGATAGTGCCCATTCAAAGTTGCCAGATATTTTAGAGTAAGATATTACATGCTGATATTTTATAGATATCTTGCACAGTGATCTAATTTCTGACCAATGTCAAAAGAATGCGACCAACTGCATAACCCAAAACAACTATGATATTCATGCAACAATCTGCCTCCTGTCAATAAAAACCTCAGATCTTTAGGAGACTGGCTTTTCTCTTTTTTTGTTTTTCCACCAAAGGGGTATTAGGTATTTATGTTAGCAAGTAGTTCTTTTTAGGTATGTGTTTGGGGTTGGGGGTGCTGAGATTTTAAATAAAGGGGAGTGGGAGTGTGTGTGTGTGTGTGTGTGTGTGTGTGTGTGTGTGTGTGTGTTTTGCACAGCAAGTGCCGGAAAACACTTGAACCTTTTTAGTTAGGGAAAACCTTGGGTTATTAAGATGTTATTCTTTATTTAATGGCTACTCAGCTATTGGAAATAAACCAACATTCTCCATCCATAAAGCAGTAAGAGGAGGAAGGAGTACAGAGGGTTGGGGGCTTAACCCAGTAAGAAAAATGCTTCTTAAGCTTATCTGTATCTATAATGACCACTATAAAAACCACTCAAGTACAAGGGGCTGCCTCCACAGATTCCTTCCAATTGCTACAAGGCTGCCTTTGTTTGTAAAGATGTTGCTTGGAAGTAACCTCAGTTCATCCCCGAAAATGAGGTCACTGGCCCCTAACACATGTTAGGCATGGTTAGCATCTTTACACTGGGCCCTTTGCCAGAAAGGCCCCTGCTGCTGCACATGTCAACCCTGCCAGGGTGTCAGGGGGCACACAGTGGCCCCTCTGAAGTGGAAAGGCAAAAGACACTCTCACCTTTATCTTTCAGGAGAAGGGAGCGGGAATCAGTTAAAGAAAATAAATACAGCGCTGGCAGGCTTTTGTTTGTACAAAGGCAGTATTTTTAAGAGATTTCCTTTGCCATACTGATAAAAACCCACTCTCCTCAAGCCTGCCTACTAGGATCTGGTTTACATCCAAATGAAGATCCGGAATCCAGGCCCCTGGCAGTGTCTTTTCTCACTCAGAATTCAGACCCCTAAAAATTCTCCTGCAGACTGATTAGAAATAAAAATAAATACAAAGAAGATGTTTACCGTAGGAAAAACAAAAAGTGCATTTGGATGCTGTCGTTGGGTGGGTGGGGATTTCTACTATTTCTCAGCGTAAAGTTGATTCTGTTCAGCTGCCAAACAGGATTTATTTGAGTGTGTCTGAAATTTTGTGAGAACATAAAGTAAAATTTTAAAGAGCCAGTTTCAGCTGCCTCTCAAGGGATATAAAGCTATATGTA
Source organism: Hipposideros armiger (assembly GCF_001890085.2). Taxonomy (NCBI): domain Eukaryota; kingdom Metazoa; phylum Chordata; class Mammalia; order Chiroptera; family Hipposideridae; genus Hipposideros; species Hipposideros armiger. The sequence continues at coordinate 3,940,642 of NW_017731389.1, read as the reverse complement.
TCAGGGGAGGAGAGCTGTGTATGTCTTATTAATATGAGGTTAATATAGTAGCTTTTTGTTCTGATTTGTACTAGCCCTGGGCAGAATCTCAAACCATTTGGACTTAAAACTTGTAAAAAAATTTTCTCACAGTATAGAAGTTCCAAGGTGTCTTAGAGTGCTCTAGACACAGATTATGTCCTCACGCTATTATGTATTGGTAGAATGCTATAAATGATGTTAAGAATTGATAGATTAGATGGATTTTAGATTAGGTAGAATTAGACTAAGTGACAAATGACAAGTGAATTCCCTCTTTCCTTTAAAAGCTCCATGATATTGTTCAATATGAAAGTACTCTTACAGCTAATGGTAAATGATATATTTCCCTAATGAGCAAAAATGGAAAAATGTTAATAAAAGTTCAATTGTAGCCAGGGTACTTAACATAACATATGCACAGCAGAGTAGCTTTTTATCCAATAGTTTTTGAAATTTAACATGAAAACAAAATGAACCCTTACATTTTATTCCACTCAAGGACATTTTAGGACACAGTGAATTTGTCTTTACTTACATAAGAGTGAAGTTATACAACAAGGACATAACCTTAAATTTTGTAAAATATTTATCTTTGGTTATTTTGAAATGTAAAGATCTAAATTAACAAGTCCGGAAAACAGCCACAGATGAAGAAAACTTTTTTGAAAAGTATGTTTTGCAGGGATATTCATTACCAGGCTTGTCTGAAACCTCTGCTGTGTTTGGACATGTTTCTGATTATCTCTTGGGATAAAGATGCAGAGAAATGGTAATATGTTGCTTTGAAAAAACAAAAAAACAAAAAACAGGTCTATCTGCAGCAATCTCAGTGCTCAGAAATTCAGAACATATGGCAGCACAGGAGAATTTTTTTTTTCTATCTTAAGCCACAAAGATGGAATATCAATATGAGGAAGATTTAGTCCTTCTGGAAATTTTAATCATCTTCATTTTAGGAAATTATTTTCCCCATTGAGTTAAAACAAGAATTCAATAGAAGACTGCCTAAAAGAGTTAGCTGTTGATGTTGGCTTGTAGCGTGTAAATTTTGTGGATGACAGGTTCTCCAAAACATATGATTGAAACGTTTTCCATTTGTCAAGCAAAAGGCAAGTGCTGAACAAAAATGCAGAGCCACTGAGGCCTTATACTTTTTCATTATCCATCATCCCTTTCTCTTTTCTATGTTTCATCTAGTTCATCTGTCTCAATTATTTCCCACATGAACACTTAAGAAATTCGCTGTTACTCTTCTGTGAATGCAGCTGCCTATAAAATAATTGATGCACAATCCATTGTCTATTGTTCATCCAAGGAAGTGGCTGTCTTAAATGATCAGGCTGTCCCACCTCTGGAAGGAATAGCTGACATGTACGTACCTTCATTTACTATTGTGTTACAGCATGAGGGGCATGTATGGGGCCCTCAACTCACCTCAACAATATTACTAAGTAATCTCAGCCCTGAATTAGTGAACTGGTAGGCAAAGAGTCAATTATAGTAATAATTATATCTTAGTCTTACTACATAGATTGCTTTGTATCAACAACAAAAGTATGTTTCTATTTTTTTCACACATCGCATTTTTTGAAGTGTATAGAGATCACCAAATTATCTCTATTTACATAAAAAGGCAAGTGATGCAAAGAGAGGTTTGATTTTCTTAACTAGTTAGGAAATGGCTGAAAATAGAATTTGGGATTCCTGGATTTAATTTTCTACCTCATCATGGTACAAGAATAAGAATGAATTATTCCAATGAACATAGGGGTGGATGCATACATCTTTTCGAATTAGTGTTTAGATTTCATCTAATAAATACCCAGAAGTAGAATTGCTGGATAAGGTAGTTCTATTTTTAATTTTTGAGAATCTCCAAACTGGTTTCCATAGTGGCTGCACCGATTTGCAATCCCACCGACAGAGCACCAGGGTTCCTTTATCTCCACATTCTCGCCAACACTTGTTTGTTGATTTATTTGTTTTGTTTTGCTTGTTTTTTTAGCTGAGCCATCCTGCTACCTGTTGGTAGCTCAGCGGCTGTTCAACTCGGGCCGGGACTCGAACTGCTGTTGCTCAGAGCTCAAACTCTTGAGCGAGCTCTTAACCAACTGAGCCATTCGGCCGGCCCTGTTTTTTGATTTATTGATAATACCCATGCTGATAGCTGTGAAGTGAGATATCATTGTGGTTTTAATTTGCATTTCCCTGATTATTAGTGATGTTAAGCACCTTTTCATATGTCTATTGGCCATCTGTATGTACTCTTTGGAAAAATGTCTATTCACGTCTTCAACACTAATTCAAAAAGATATACGCACCCGTGTTCACTGCAGCATTATTTACAATAGTCAGGATATGGAAGCAACCTAAGTGTCCATCAATAGATAAATGGATAAAGAAGATGTGGTACATATATACAATAGAATACTACTCAGCCATAAAAAAAGAATGCAATTTTACCATTTGCAACAACATGGATGGACCTAGAGGGTATTATGTTAAGTGAAATAAGTTAGAGAAAAACAAATAGCATGGTTTCATTTATATGTGAAATCTAAAAAACAAAATAGAAACAAACTTATAGATACAGAGAACAAATTGATGGTCGCCAGATGAGAGAGAATTTAGGGAAATGGATGAAAAAGTTAAAAAGGATTAAGAAGTACAAATTGCCAGTTATAAAAAGTTATAGGGATGTAAAGTACAGCATAGGGAATAGAGTCAATAATATTGTAATAACTATATATGGTGTAAGATGTGTATTAAACTTACAGGATGATCACTTCATATGATATATAAATGTCTAATCACTATGCTGTATACCTGAAACTAATATAATATTGTCAACTGTAATTGGAATGCTTTTAAAAAGAATGAGTTAGTCCACAATTTTATGGTTTGAATTAGCAAAACAACTTAGCTGAAGATATTCTTGCCAGCTCCAAGGTTGAATGGGGCCTCTCCAAGGTCAAATGGTCCAACCTCCCTTATTGTAACTCTCATGTTGTACTACCCATGTTGTAACTCTCCCTACACAGCTATCCCACATATCCTGTGGAGCACAACACCTAAATGTTGTGACCCACACCTCACAGATGAAGAGGGCCAAAAACAACAGACAGCTTTGTCTCTGTAGACATCAAATGAAGTTGCTCTAAGCCCCCAGTGCAATAGTATTATGCTGTCAAAATTTGAGTTTGTGGGGCATCTTTGTTTATAAAACAAATACCACGTTGTTGCAAAGCTTGGCCAACCAACAACAATAACTGGTAGAGTCCCTTATAAACGCACTGTGGAATTCTAAGACACCGCTACTTATCATTTAGGAAATGCACAGCAATTACTCCTGGCATTATATATGGTGGGTTACATAAAACATGACAACTGGGATTTTTCCATTTATTTGGTATGTTATGAATCAGAACAAGGATGTCAGGGCTTCATGCCTAAGGATCCTTACTATGTAGGAGGTATTGGCGTGAGTCCTAAAATATTTAATCCGGGGAACTATTCACATTTTAAATATAGCAACTGAAAACAGCGACAAGCTAAAATTGGTCTAGGTACCAGGAGAAAAGAGAAAAGATTTACTTGAGTAGATGAACACTTTCCAAAAGTCTTTATTTTATTTTTTCCTTTTTGAGATAAAGAAATAAAAAGCTTGGTTTTTTAGTGTGGCTAGATTTACTATTGCAAATATAACTATTTTCTTTTAACGCATAAATATGCTTTATATGATAGGAATCAGCCAGGACATCACAATACACTGGACTTAGCTTCCTGGTCAGATAATTAGAGGCCTGCGGTTAAAAGCCCAGAGGAATTGAAGGGTGAGGCCCATGGCACCAGAGGGAGAGGAGGCGTCAGCTAGTGAGAGGGAAGGGTTCTTGAATGTCTCATCCTACAATGTGCCTGCCAGCTGGTGCAGCTGGAGCCTCGCTGGTAAATGAAACTATTTGCCTTTTGAGGGACTTGCGGTGACGATGGTTTCATACTTATTCTTTTTAAAACCAATATACCAAAATGCTATTGCTCTTTCCATTTCAATTTTTCATTTCTACTTGGGTTTAGGATCAACAAAGGGGTCTTAGGAGCCCTTGGTGAGACTATAGCGAAATAAGTTCCTATTTGAATGAATAAAAAATATGTTTTAAAATAAGGTTAGATAGGTATATAGATTGACAGATTGATTTGTGAGTCTTAAAATTTCTTTAAGCGACATGTACATTTTTCCTGGATAAGATTTACAAATAGAATACTTAACAGCTTTACATTGAATGCAATAAAATGGGAGAGAGCAAAAAGGAACAAGCAGTGCCCAGATGCCTAAGAGATGTTTTTAAAAGTACAGTGAAAACATATAGTTAAGATAATGAAGGATGTAATTTTTTATTACATAAAGTGAAACATATAAGAGCAGACTTTATCCCAAAGTTAAGGTAACCATTGGAGTATATAGTTATAAGTAGTTAAAACATGGTAGGTGCCCTTGAAACACGTGGCTATATTATAGTCTAACGGCTAAGGCATACCCAAGGAGCCTGGGGTACAGACTCATAACTAAGAAGTTGCCCTTCATGTATGAAGATGAAGGTGCTAAATCAGGGATAGCATGCCATACATTATTTTTTAAGTGTTCAAAGATAGAAAGAAATAGATTAGTTTAGAGACCTATCAGCAAGTCAATATAGTTTGACAGTTGCAGAATTCAGACTCAAGCCAGAATGCCTCAGTTCAAAACCTGGCTGTGCAATTTATAAACTGTGTGACCTTGGACAAGGTACTTAAACATGCTGGGCCTTAGTTTCCTTATTTATAAAATGAGAATAGCAGTAAAATTTAACTTATCAGGCTGTTGATAAGACTAAGGGAGATACTATATGTAAAATGGTTAGAAATGGCCAGGAATACATCTGGCCCTTAATAGTACACCTTATTATCAGTAAAGCATTTTTTCACTTTGTTTTTTAAAGCTTGCTTGGCTATGTCTAGTGTCAGGGTCCAGGGAACATAACTGGTCACAAAGGGACTAAATTCATGAAATTCGGCCGTCTTTAACCAATGCTTTCAGTAACTAAGTTAAACAAGGCCAGGGAACGTTCATATTGCAATCTGCCTACAGTAGTGGTTCTCAAAACTTGTATGTGGCAGGATCCCTTTATACTTTTAAATATTGAGGATCATCAAAGAACTTTTGATTCTGAGGGTTATAACTATTGTTATTTCTTATATTAGAAGATAAAACTGAGAGTTAAACAAATATTCATTAATTTATTTTAAAATAACAATAACATTTATTACACAGTAACATACAATAACTATCTCATGAAAAATAACTATATTTTCCAAAACAAACAAAAATGGTCAGAAGACTGGTATTATTTTATAGTTTTACAAATCTCTTTAATGTCTGACAATAGAAGACAGATTGTCATATCTACTTCTACATTCAGTGTGTGGCCATGTGTTGTTTTGGTTGAAATATGTGAAGGAAATCTGGCCTCCAATAGATAATGGAGTTAGAAAAGGCAGGAGCTCATAGGAAGTGGGGCATTCTGGAAGGGTCTCAGGGACACTCAGGGGTTCTCGGACCACGCTTTTAGAGTGGCTATTCTACAAACAAGTTGTCAAAGACTTACCTCATAATTCCAATGCCCACCACCTCCTAACAGAATAATTTAGGCAAGAGTCATGGCTGAACAGGAAGAAAAAGTCTAAATAAACGCAGTGCTAGTTTTGTCAAGTACAGATCAGGATCACGATAATTGTTGCCTGTTTATTGCCTTTTCGTGCCCTTGCTTCAGCCCTCTTCCTGATAGGTTCTTTCCAACTGGTCCTGTCCACACACCTCACATACTTAGACGCCACTACACTTTTCCAGTGGATAATACTGTCCTCAATGTCAACTTCATGTTCATGGAAATGACATGTGAGAAATGAACAACCCCATTGCAATTAGTGCCACATCAGAAAGATAGCAGGAAAATTCTTTATGGACAACTTGTCCTTGTTATGTAATCACAACTATATATACAAATCCTGTATTTCAGGAAACTTCTATACTGGAAAACAATCTCATTTTGGTTACTAAAGTGGAAAGTTAATTAGTAATATTTTCTGTTTAAAATATTTTAAAATATTATCTCTTATTATAAGACTAAATGGTGGCCGGAAGGCTAAACATTATTTTAAATAGAATTTGTTAAATATTTTTGGCTCCTTTTAAGCTATATAAGTAATATCAAGTTTATTTTTAATTTAATTCAAGTACTCTTTGATGAGATGCTTAAAATTATGAGAGGCTACACTCTTTTAAAGATGAGGATTTATTCAAAAATTTTAAAAAGTATGTACTGAGTGCTAAATATGTACCAAGCTCAGGGGATCAAAAGATGACTAAAACATAGTCTATGTTTAAAAAGCTACAGAAGTCAAAGTAAAATTTCGCTTATTGACATTTCTTTTCAAAATATAACAGAATAATCGATGAATTATAGAAATATGTAAATCAATAATATATCAAAATGATGCTGAGTTAGAACACAATGTAATCAAGAATTCAAGATGAAAACTAAAGCATATCCAGATTTTGCAAAGCAATTTTTAACATTATTGACTTTTTATACTTTTTAAATTGGTCACATCACTCACTTGTCACTTGATCAAAAAAAAAATGACATTAACTTCCTAATATTATACTCTGGAAATGATTATCTATCATGAATGTCTACATAGATCTTTATTTCACATAATAGTCAAAAGTGGCTCCTAAAATAAAAGAATTAAATTCTTTGTAGGTTTTTATGCTTAATAAATGATTAATTAGTAACTCTAGATATCTACCTGATATACTCTGAAATTTATTCTATAATCTAACAATAAATTTAGCAGTAGTCTAATTAGAAGACAGTTTAAATTTTATTATATGCTGAAGACAATAGTAAAAAGAAAATATAACAAATATTGCATTAGGACAAAGAGTTAGCAAGTATATTTTACTTTGTCAGTAAAAATACCTTAACATTATAAAGAAAATAATTATTCAAAAAGACAGGACACTTAGATTTTAATTCTCTTTCATGTTATTGCTTAAACTTGATTATTGCCCAAATATATAATTGAGAAGATATGGTATCTTTGTATTTTCATATAGAAGCAAACAAATTTAGTTGGTAAGTAAATACCATATTACATAACTAAAAATTTTCATTTCAAAACATTAAACTATAGATAGCACCAACAGAAAAGACAGGTTTAGTGATTCCTTTTTTGAGCTGGACTATATAAATTTTCCTACTTGCCCTTAATTTCCCAAAGTGAAAATTATCAACAATAAAACCAGGGATTCTCCCATTAATTAAATATGCATTTATTAATTGATTATTGAAAATCAGACATACAAAATAGAACACATCTGAGTTGGAAGTAGAAAATGAAATAACACCAAGAACTTCTGTTTGGTATTATAGAGTACCTTTATAAGATTTAAAAATAGTTCTCAGCTATTGAAAGATCTTATCATTAGCTGCCTCTAAACTCACATTAAAATTGTATTAAATTTCAGCTTTGCTCAACATTAGAGTCTAGCTGCTTTTTTTCATGAGTGCTATTTCAAGTGCAAGAGTTAATTTTTCATCAATCATTTATGGCAAGACTAGTTCTTCCATAAAGACTTGATTATTACTAACCCACGAGCTTCTAAAATTGGCAAAGGTACACACACATCTACCTTTCTAGAAGGTTTGTGCTGCAAATATTTCTCAATAACAAGTTGCAAAATCCCTGAAAGTTTCTTTCAAAACACAGACTAAGCTAACCTACAGCAAATCTCTAACAAAACTATAGAAACCACAAGCCAAACAGAGGTAGCAGGAGGTATTAATGATCATTTGTGAAAATGTAATTATCTACTATACCCTCTTTGCAAGGATTTTATCCATAGTTCAGCTCATGCAGATGGACTGTTCAGTCTTCCATTCAAGTTAGAGATGAAGCCTGGAGATGAATAATTCTTATTCACTGTCCAACTAAACCCAGTCCAGCAACAGTATATGCCACTCTATTATGATGGAACTTCTGTGTGATTTGTGTCGGGTCAGTGCCCTTTCAGAGTCACTGCTTAGGGCAGGATAATTTCAAATTCAGTCTGTCATTTTATTACACATTTTTTAAACAGCATGCCCACCAAAACAGAAAACTCTGCACATATGGGCTGATTCAAATGGTTTCACCATTTAGTTGATATATTCTGACATGAGGCAGAAACAAGATGATCTGCTTTTATTTGAACTTTCCTTTCAGATCTCAGATCTTTTTTTTTTTTTTTTAAATAACTCATTAATTCATGAAAGGCCAAAGCCTGTCAGGTACATTCTTTAAGATTTGTTTTATTTGCACTTGGCTCAAAACTTTCTAGCAATTAGTATTTCTCAAAGCCAAGTTTCACTAGGTAATCAGCAAATGTTATTATGATTGTATGTCAAGTTTTTAGTCCCACAACTAATGGAACAGAATGGATATTCAAAATTCAATCTTCGGTACACCTCATAAATTTGATGGTCAATTATTTTTAGAGTGACATAACATGATTTTTAGGACTCATCTGCCAATATGCTTATGTTCCCAGTAAATTACAATTAATGCTTGGGATTCATGAATGATATTTATATCTTTATTATGAATCTCAAAGTTTAATCTGAAAAGGCCTTTCTCTGAAGCACACAGAATGTTTGTAAAGTTTTACTCAGGTTAAAATCTCATAAATATCTACTCTAGAATAACAGCAACATTATATAAAGGTCATCAGAAATATTCTTTGCTAAAACATTAATCTATCTCTAAGAATACAAAGATTAAAACTGAATCCATTTAAAATAAGGCCCCAAATTTTGAGAGTTCTCCAAATTGCTTTTTGTAACATTACAGAATGATAGTTTTCTCAAAACCATTATCATGTCTGCCTACCTGATGTTAAAACTAGCACCAATGTCATTTTTATGATGTCTCCTTCTAGTCATTATGACAATTTCACTAAATTTTGCTTAGAAAACGTTCATTTTATGCTCAAGACTTAATACACTATGTCAACAACAAATGCTATTCATAGTATGTGTGTTCTCATAGTTAGACAAACCAGTTAGATAAACTGAAAAGACCCAGAAACAAGAGATCACATGAAATCTTGAACTATGACATAATGTAAATAACATTCTATGAATCATTTAGAATCAAATACTTCAAAATTTTATAAATATAAAGCAAATATTTACTCCCTTTTCCTTTAATGTGGCATCCCTTAAGGGGAAAATGGTTTATTATGCTAATTCTTTAAAATTATTAAACAAGATGACATATTTATATCTATGTGTGACTCTATTAAAACAGAAATAAAATAACATTTTCCAACCTTAAATTACATTCTCCATCTACCATTTACATGAGTTTTCAAAACAAATGTTAACTCTATGGTGTTTTCTCTCCCAATTGTAAAATTCCAAGTTCCCCCCTTGCAATTAACCAGAAAAAGCTGAGTTTTAAAGCCCACAGATTTCTCTGCAGAAAAATTGGACTGCTTCAATCTTCGTACATTCTTGGGTCCACTAGGCCCTTCTGCACCCCGAATTGCCCCCAGTCTCTGCATTTTATTAAGCATCCTCTTAAGACAGGCCTGAGGTGAGCACACTCCAAATGACACCAGAGGCAAAACGTACCTAGAATCCAGATCCGAGCAAAATAGAAAGCAAGGACAGACCATTGTCCCCCAAACACTGAACTCAGGCGATCCGTGATGCAGACACACTAGCTTCCTTCCTATTCGGCAACGAACAACTTCTTTAAAGGTATAACTATCCACGCCAAATCAGCACTTCTCTAAGGAAAATGCATTTCATCCCGAAACTGTAAATGCTTACTTGTTCTGGGAAGCTCTCGCCCTCTTCCACTGCCATTCTGTGTGGCCAAGTAGGAAACCTGATAACTCAATTAGTTAACACTTTGGACTGAGCATTGAGTCTAAAAATATCCGCCCTGGGAAATGTAAAGGTTTTCCCCACCTCCTAGTAAAGAGGTAGAAGCTGGTCAGGATTTTCTTCACTTTTTACATGGGAGGTGGGTGGGGGCAAACAGGAGTATAGTATCGAAGGTGCCTCCCAAATAATGTGGCACCTCCCAGAATTCCCCTCTGACTTACCATATTTGTGGCCTCCAGTTGAGCTCTGTGTATTTAGTCATGATATGGGGAATACCGAAAATAGCAGGGCAATCAGCTGGAAGTGTACTCTGGCTGCTGGGAATCACTCACGAAGCCAGCTTTTGTCATTCTGCTTATCAGCACTTTCCTCTGCACGCAGGCTACTCTGACATTCCTTCGAAAGACAATACTACCATTTTCTCATCTGTCTCTGGAATCCAGTCAGGCCTGCCCTTTACTACTGGGTGTTTTAAAGTGAATTTCTTTCGCTACATTAGCTTTACCACTGACTATACGTATGGGTTCACACACACAGTGAAAGCGTACTGTACTGCCAAGGAGAGTTATCTTACAAGCCTAATCTCCTTCGATTGGAGGGCAAATACAGTTGATGATCTTTTTAAGAATACAGCACTATACAAAGTTCATGTGTAAAACCAGAAAAAAAAAAACTCATTAAATGCTTCTGGTTAATCAATTAACTAATTCAACTAACTTGAATTCAGTTTTTCAAATTTGGGGGCAACTTTTTACTAGTCTTATATTTGGTATCAAAAGTCAAAGCCCTGAAAAACCCATCATCATAAGAACTTGTATTTATGTTTTATTTAGAAGAGTGCTAATCAGTAGCTCCCTCAGTCCTGCAAGGCCTGAAAGAAAGTGTCTGGGGTGGCCTGAATTCAACTTTAGGACAGCCAGTATGTAAGTCCATTTGTTCAACACACATTTACAGACAGCCTACTGAATGCCTACTCTTCTAGGTACTAGCGTGGGGTGGGCACAGAAAGACAATAAACAAAGTAGAGAAAGTCCCTCCTTGATGAAGTTGATATACCATCAGGGTAGGGCAGAAAGGCTATAAGCGATAAACATAATGAATAAGTTATTACATACGATCAACAAGGTAAGTGCTGTAAGGAAAACAGAGCAGTTTAGGGAGTGAGTGGCTATCCTTAATATTAATAATAATGATAAAATAATAACATACAGGGTATGATTCTACATTAACAGTATATATGTTGAACCAAATGAAACTGATACTTTAATAGGTCAAATCTACGTGTATACTAGTAATTTCATATAGCTCAATAATATACAATCATAGCCAGTATTATTATTAAATAGTTATTGAGTACTCTGCATACAAGGCTCTATATTAATTTCTTACATATGTTCCTTTAGGCATAGCTACACTGTGAAGCAATCTTTATCTGAACATTTAAAACTTATTTTTATTATTTTAGTATTTTTTTCAGTTACAGTTGACATTCGATATTATTTTATATTAGTTTCAGGTCTATAGCATAGTGGATAGACCTTATATAATTTATGCAGTTATCCCCCCGATTAGTCTAGTACCCACCTGGCACTATACATAGATGTTGCAACATTAATGACTATATTCCCTATGTTGTATTTTATATCCCCATGACTATTTAGTAATTACCAATTTGTATTTCTTAATCCCTTAATCTTTTTCACCCAGCTCCCCAAACCTACCCCTCTGGCAAACATCAGCTTATTCTCTGTATCTACAAGTCTGTTTTGTTTGTTAATTGATTTTGTTCTTTTTGTTCTTATCTGTACATTTGTGAGATAGAAACCAAAGTTCAGAAAGGTTAAGTAACTTGCAAACGTCACCAGCTAGTAAGTGGCCAGGATTTCAATCTAATTCTATATGATTCTAGAGTGACGGTCACACACTGGCAAACACATACATGTTTCTTGGCCCTCATTGTGTGTAAAAAAGTATTTTTAGTTGACAACTCTTAAACATTGAAAGATTTCATGTCAAAATCTAGAGTTTCTGTTTAAAAAAGAAAAATAACAAGGATATGGCAACTCTGAGCCCAGGTTTCTATGGGGCCACAGTCTCCTGTTGTTCAGTGATGGCTTCCTACCTCAGTCTCCAGTGTTCCCTATTGTCTTACATGGTCTACTGCTCTCCTTGACATCAGGTACTTGGTGCTCAGGAACATGTAAATTTGGGCCTCTGCCCCTAAAGCCTGTGCTTCTGACCACAGCACTAGTGACACCCAAGGGAGGATGACATCCCAGGAAGGCATATGGCACCCAAGAGGGGTATGACACTTTTGGAGGGGTTGGTCATGGGTCTGAAATGTCTGGGGAGCATGTGCACTATCGATCGTACATCTCCTTCTTCCTTCCCTCCTGCATTCATTCATTTATACAGTCACAACATATGGGTGTGCACCTATGCTTTGGCAGGAAACACCAGGAAAACCATCGCCCTGATCATGCTGGGTCTGTTTCTGGACTGACACTTGGTGATGACCAGGGTCATCTTTGGAACATAGGAAGTCTGATCCACCTGCTGCAGACAGCGGGTGGGTGAAGGACAGAGTCGGACAAGGGGAAGGTCCCATCAGCTGATGCTCTGGAGAAGGGGAGGCTGGCATAAGAAACGCTCACCATCCTCAGGCGGGATGTTGGCCAATCGAGGGCAATCACTTTTGCCATCAAACCCCAGGCTACACCCCCCAATCCCAGCTCTTTCCTCTGGACCTGGAGACTTCCTTCCAGTGACACCTGCCATGTTTCTTGTCTTCTTCAAAGCTGTCCTTTATGTCTGTATTAACCACACCTGGTGAATCGGAATGCCGGAGGTCTGGGAGTCCAGGCCTGTAGATCTACCACTCAGATCCTACAGGCAGTCCCTCGTGTCAGCAATGGAAATCAGAGAACAAGATATCTGGCTCCAGGCAGGGCATCAAGGTTCTGATCCACTGAGACCCCCCACGCCCTCCGTAAGTAACTCACACTGGTGTTTAATCATGCTTACCGGCAAGGTGTTATTCCTCACATCTAATTTAGACCTCTCCCACCAATTTCTTAATCTTCTGTCTTCAGTGAGAAGGCAGAAGAGTTGGTTATCGTCTTTCAAATATTCACACTGTTACTGAGTTATCCCCATCTTCAGTCTTCCCTTCCCTACTGATTCAACCTTTCTGTGGGGCTCTTCAGAGAAAAGCACTCTATAACTATCCTAAATGAGAAAAGTAATAGTTCCCATAATTGTGTCTTTCAACCCACCCTCTCTCGAGCCAGGACATTTTGTTTCCCAAACTATTGGTGCTCATCTCACAGATACGGCAGCTGCAAAAAAAAAGCAGCAGGGATAGATGCCTCCATGGTGAGCACAGGCCGACCTGGGAGGCTGGTGGAGCCTGAACTGTGAGTCCAGCGGGTCCACTGAAAAACTAAACACTCCATAATGGAATATGATATTACCATGTCCTACCTCATTTTGGGAGAACCAGTGTGCCCCACCTCAAGGAAACCCAATATTTAAAAATACGTTCTCACACACAAGATAAGCAGTAGAGTAAAATGCAGAATCTCAGAGCACATTTAATCAAAGCCCATCATTTTCAAGATGAAGAAATGGAAGCCTGAAGTGGTTCCATGCTGGTACATTGTGAATCAATGAGATTGCTGTGCCTAGAATTCACAACAGTGTTCCTTTAAGAAGCATAAAGACTTAGGGCTTGTGCACAGTGACTTAATGTACAAAATGATAATCAACTTGTGATTTTTCAAGGTACAACAGTACTGCTCAACAAAGGAGAGCAATGCTCATGAAAAACGATGGTCTGAACGTCCCTTCAGGTATTTATCATTTGGGGGCTCAGGCTGAGGAACAGAAGTTTGTATCAGGCTGTGTGAAGAGCCACTGGCTCAAAGCAGAGCACAGTAATGCTTCTCTGGATGGATCTTTAAAACGCAGAGCAGCTTAGCAGTTCTGGCCTTTCCCATCAATCCAAGTTTCTGACTAGGAACCCAGGAGCCAGCGTCGGCTCATGTCAAGCCACCCTGAATCATAAGCCATCCAGTTCTCTTTGAGAGCTGAGGATGAGGTCTGAGTGGTGCGAGGGCTGGTGCGTCCTTCCCAACAGGCTGCTCGCACTGTGAGTGAGGTCCTTCTCTCGCTCCTCCTGCTCTGCCTGCAGGCTGTGAGTGCTCTGTGCTGTGTTTCATGTCACCCACCCCTTACCAAAGGCTCCACACAGTAGGTGCCCAACAGATGTTTCAGGAAGGTGCCAGGAGGCAGGGAAGACCAGAGGAGAGGCTGGTAGCAACTGCATGTTCAATGTACAGGTATTTCAGAGATAATCCTCAATGTCAGAAACCAATGGGGCTTCTGTGCCAGGAACCCCACTACTTTACAAATAGAATCAAGACCCAGCAGACAAAGGGCTGAAGAGCTGCCCGACTCCCATATGGTCCATCCTGAAAATAGGGCTCCCACATACCAACTTCTTAATTGTGAAGGCTGGCTTGTCTTGAGATGTCACTAATTTCTAGATTAGGGGTCTTCACACTGTGATCTGAGGGCCCAAACTGACCCATTACCTGTTTTTGCAAAGCCCACACACTAAAACTAGCTTTGACATTTTTATATGCTTAATCAATTAAAATAATAATATTCTGTGACATGTGGAAATACTATGCAATTCAAATTTCAGTGTTCGCAAATAAAGTTTTGTTGGAATGTGCGGGAGACTGTATGGCCAATAAAACCTAAAATACTTACTAGCCTCCCCTTTTAAGAGAAAGCTTGCTAAACCTGGATCTAAAGCCAGGGGTTTGGAGGTTGCGTCCCTATAATGCATTTTTTAAAAAGGCAGTGGAGTATCCTGTGTACCTAGGATGTTGTCTGATCTCTGAGGTTGAAAAATGGCAGAAACCCCACAAATCCCCAGTAGGATGCATTTATCCATTAGCTATAGTTGACACAACTATACGTAATAGCTTATGGTATTAATATACTCGCTATCCTGCCTTTGGGTGCCACACACAGAATACTGAGCACTAGGACCTGAACTCTGTATAATTCTCTGTTCAGTACTCGGCATAAACATAAAATGTTTTTAAAAAGGAAAAAACAATGACAGCATTTACATCACTGATGTGACTCCTGCAAACTTGTAGTAACAAAGTGAGCTCTCTCTTTTCCTTGTTTTCCCCCTTCTTTCAAGCTGAGACCGTGACATAGGCATTATTCACAGCAACACATGGAAAAACCAGCTCACTGCGCTTTTAGGAGGGCAAATGATCTAATCTACAAGGGAGCTTTGAAACAGCAAAGCAATCTGGATTGGCTGTTTTCAATATTTTCCATATCTTCACCGGGGCATATTCTCCCTTCTTTATCAGCAGCGAAATGGACAAGATAAAGGATAAAAGGAAAGTTTAGAGTCCCGGGTTGGTCAGGAGACCCTTGACGTTGGAGAGAACCTGGTTTTGGAAGGCTCCTGTGGGGCCAGGAAATCAACGTCATGAGGGTGGAAAGAAGACAACTGGTCAGGGAAGTGACACTACCTCTCCTTTCTCTCCGTTCCCAGGACCTCAAGGCTCCACCATCCAAACTCCAGTGATACCCTATGTAGGCGAATACACAACAAACACAACAGCTACCTCGGGGTCACATTTAGTAAAACAAGTAATTCTACGGTGGGAATGACCAACTCACTGAACCCTCAAGAGGCTTGGTTTATCCCCAACAGAAAGTAGCTACAAATTCCTCTTAAGCTAAATGTCTGGGAGACTTTTATTCCTTAAGGTGCTGCTCCTCTCGCTGAGTCTACAGCCTCCTCTACTCACCCACACATACCCCTAACTCCCAGGCCCTGCTACCACCCTCCGCCCACCCCAAATCTTGTATTCCATGAGAAATGGAATACATAGACTCAACATACCCTCCCTTTCTCCTTTCTTCCTTTTGCAACTGGCTCTATATGCAATGAGGCCAGTAAAATCAAGATTCTGTGCAAAGATACAAGAAAGCAAATGATGTGTGGTAACATACAGTCTTCAACACTTCACACACATGCGTTCTCAACGCCTGCACTAACTTTATAGCTAACAGATTATAAAAGGGGAGCCCAGTGATGAGGAGGCACTATGGTTTTTACGCACGCAAATCACATTAAGAAAGCCGGGTTATTTCTGGACTACCAAAGCTGTGTTCAGTGTAGCCTGAAGAAACCTGATTGTCAGGTATTTCTGCATTATTTCATATACTCTTGAAGATATAAACATGCAGCATACAAAATTCGGAGCTTATTATGAAATGATCATTTCCTCCTCCTCCTCCTCCTTTTCAGTAGGGCTCCATTGAATGTAAATGTTCTTAGCGAGATGAAATTGGCTATGAATCTGCTGTTCGGTATAATCAGGGCTTGAGATTTTGCAAAATGTAATGAACTCTGGGGGGTCTGGCTGACCTAAAAACAACACTTTTAAAGATGATGAGTTTACAGTTGTGCATTCTAGACACTGACACATTACTCCAGGTGGGTGTCCAAAAATGTGACACCCATACGCTTTTCTGAAGATAAATTAGAAGGCAGGGGTAACTCGCCTAAGTAGTCTCTGCATTTTGAACACTAACATGCTCTGCTTAACACTTGTGAGTAAAGAAAAAACACTTGCAGAAATATACCAACCCTTTAAAAATTCTCTCTCTATTTAAACCATCAGAAAGGAAGAAACCAAAGATAAGAGAGAAATAGGACTTAGGTTTGAAAAATCACCCACAACCCAGCATTTAGCAGCTTTCTAAATTGTATTTATCAGGCAGAAATCAGCTTACTCAGTTTCTTTAAAAATCTTATGACATAGAGTTAAAATGTGTGCATACACACAAACACACAATGATCTAGGTTTCCAGGAATCTTCTAATGGTTATTCAACTTTAATTGCAATGCTCTCCCCCTGAGTCTGACTTATGGATGACAGATTTTCATCTACAAATGAAAGGAAGAAACTAAGATCCTTTTTTTCCAGGCAGTGACTTTGTAACACACACACACACACACACACACACACACACACACACTCATATATATTATATGAGACATGTTAAATGGATAATCCTTTAAAGAAAACTGGTTGTCTTTTATGAGTGGAAAACATTATTAATCCAGAAAATTATACTTTGGAAAAAACTACACATGATTTGGATACATTAGGAAAAAAGTAAATACTGGTTTAATATGAGGAATTAAAGATGCATTTATCAACAAAAGTTCAGGAGACAGAAAGAGAACAACAATAAATCAATGTTATCGAGAGTCAACTCTAGATTCAGGAGCCCCGATGCCTATGCCAGACTGACCTGCAATTTGATTGTTGTCATATTGAACCCCAAATTCTAACACAAATTAACTCCCAATGTCTAAAATGTGTAGAAATGATAGTATTATTGAAGCCATTGCCTTTCTACTGAAAGTATCTTTTTCTACCCAGATGTTCAAAAAGGGGGCAGAACTAAATATCTTCACACATCATTTCTGTCTGCAGTGTCCTTTTCCTCACCTCAGGAACTGAAAAGGTCAAGTGGAACAAGTCACATGATGATCTGCTGCTCTGCAGAAAGGACTGGCATATGTCATGTGTTTTGTTCTGAGGGGTGAGAACACTTAATGACTCTGGCCCGCATTCCAACCATCTTTAATCTCTCTCAGGCCCAGCAGAGGGTGAAGGGGGGCTGGGAAGTAGTGATGAGAAAAAGAACTCCTCTCATCAAAGTGCCAGGCTCCGTGGAGAAGGGCCATCTTGTGGTGGTGGCTGTCTCATTACAAAGACTGTAGAAACATTCCTCCTTCTTTATCTCCTAACCCAGATGGAGGAGGTCTGTGGGCTCCTGGCTCAAAAGCAACATGCAGTCGAAACAGCACATGGACGAATGAGGAAGAAAGGAAAGGTCATGTGTGCTCACATGAGGATGGCTGAAACAGCAGCTGGACAAGCAAGCATTCCTCAAACCTCTGAGGCTATTAGAGGCAGCCCGTTCCGAAGGGTTCTTGGTGAAACCACACTGAAATGTCGCTCTACTTTGCTACACGAATGATATGTGAGTTCCTCATAACCAGTCAATTAACTAAATATTCACTAAGCAACTAGGTGCTACAAGAGGCCAAAACATAGATTAGTCCTATTCCCTTCTTTAAGGAAATTATACTCCAGCTGGGGGAAAGAAAACTTATTGCATAATTTAAAAAAATCTAAACCTACTCACGTTTTCTGATATCACCTATTGCCTCTGCCCCCTCCTTCCAATCTATGCTCTGGCCACACAGGCTTCTTTTATATCCATCCAAATCCTAATTTCACTCTTGCCCCAGAGCCTTTGCACTTGCTATTTCCTCTGCCTAGAAAGCTCTTCCCCTAGACCTTCCATGGCTGGTTTCTTCTAATCAATCAGGTCAAAGAATAAATCACATTTCCTCAGAGGGGCCTTTCCTTGCCACTCAAACTAAAGTAGGCCCGAGATAACTACCATGTCACCATTATTTTCTAAGTAGCACTTAGAAATTTGCTAATTAGAAAAGTGCTAATAAGGAGCACTTGATAAATTTCTCACTTATTATAGTTTGTTTCTTTCTTTCCTTCCCACCTCCACTGAATTTTAGTTTGTAAAAGCAGGACATTGTCTGTCTTGTTCACTGATAGAACAAGACCAGAAATATAGCAGATGCTCAATAAATACTTTTAAAAGAATGAGAACAGGGCTGGCTGAGGGGCACGTTGGTTAGGAGTTGGTTTGGGACATCAGCTCTGAGCAGCAGGGCCCTGGTTCAGATCCCACATGAGGGCCAGTGACGCTGCGCCCTCTATAGCTAAGATGGTGAACAACAGCTCGACCTGGATCTGGACTGCTGTGAGTCAGCCAGCTAAGGCATACGCTGCAGTGGGGCTGGCCAGCAGCAGGTGTGAACTTTCGTGAGCTGCCGTGAGCCGCTGTGAGTGGCCATCCAATGGCTGTCCAGCGACTGCCTCACCCGGGAAGAGCACAATGATAATACCAACATAGGCCAGTGAAGCGACCTCCTCCACAGCTAGACTGAAGAACAAAAGGACAGCAACTTGTCTGTTCCCCTCCCCTGATTCCCCAACTCTGTTTCCCTCCCCCAGTTCCCCAGTAAAATCGTTGAAAAAAAAAAAAAAAGAATGAAACAACCAGGGTTTAGTTTGTGGGCAGGAAAGAAAGAGGAGAGGTTTGCGCTGGCTTTTGAGGATATTTCAAATTGCTCAAGAAAGATGAGCATATCCTAGGTGGAGGGAAAAGCTGTGCAAAGCGAGTTCTGGATGCATTCGCCAGGGAACAGCCTCAGGGAAGGGGGAGAGGAAAGCCAACAATTACTGAGCCCTGATTCTAGAGCTTAGCCTGTGTGTCTTGCATTTCAGAGTTGTAAAGAACAAATCTCTTTATCCACATAAAGAAGGCTCCAGGATGGTAGTGCCACAGGACCTGGCCCAGAACAAGCCGTTTATAAATGTCTGTTGAATGTTGGAAGCATCAACTCCCTACTGATGTATTTACTAATTGTCCAGAAAGGCAGGAATATGAATGCTCTGCTCCCACACTAAAGGGGATCTGCATGGGCAAGGTGAACACGGTCTCACTGGCCTTGTCATGTCACAGAACACAGCTGTGGTCCCCAAAAGACAAACACTGAATCTTAGGCCTGGATGGGGCCTCACAGACAATAGGACCCAATTATCCTGATAACAAACTCACAAGTAAGCATGACTTGTCCAAAGTCACACTGCACATTAGTGAGCTCCACATCTTCCTTCATTAAAACCTCATTATGGTTTCAAGCAAAATATTTTGAAATTCTAATTTATTGGCAACATACACAAACAGAGAGATTGCATATAGAAAGCCAGATATCTACCTCGTCTTAAAAGATCAGACACTTTGGCAAAATCAGCCCTTCATTTCCACATGGCAACCAGCTGTAGTTGAGTCAAAGCTGTTTCCTCTAGTATCCCAGCCTGGCCATGGGAGACGGTGCTTTTCAGTGCATGATGGGGAGTAATCAACGAGGCCCAATCGAGAGCACCTGGATCCTCTCCAGGGTGTAGAACAGACATGGCGGGGTTGTGCAGAAAAGATGGCCTCGGTAGCGGTAATCTCCAGGGACAGGTGTTGTCTGCACCTTTGAACCTCTTTTACTTAGCACAATACCCGAAACGTGGTTATTGGACTGACCAGGACAGAACTGAGTGCGCCCAGTTTGGAAATGACACTCACTGCCAGGGCCCTGGGGATGACGTGAGCTGTGGCTTTGTGAGCGTCAATACTACTGTTGGGAGAAATATCCACAAGAGATTTTGGAGTTTCAGTTACAGGAAGCCAGTGACTTGTGAGTAATGTGTGAATCATAGGAAAAGGAATATGCATATTTCTGTGTAGCAACCATATGACTATAATATCCTAAATCATAGTCAGGAGCGAAAAAAGTGAACCTCACTTGACTCAGGGGGGTAACATTTTGTGCAGAGAGTAGTGGAATATATAGGTTTTCTCCTGCTGTCCAATGCTTATTTTATTTTTTGCCTGTCCTCTGGAAGCATTCATTTCCTCTTAAACTTCTTTAGCCATCAATCACTTGATTTTCTTGCCTCTTCAATTCATCTTTCTTTGACACTGGCTCTCCCCCTACAGTTCAGCACCTCCTTAAAGTATTCCTTTCTGTAGTTTCAAACCATGCTCATTAAACTCAGCTATCATAACACACTTAATATTTACAGAAAAGTTTCTGCAAAAAGAAAAATTCTCAAATACAACCCATGAATGAATAGTACAACAGAAGACATTGAACGAAATTTATAAATCACCTCAAATTGATCCCAGCAGATGTCACCTTGTCAGAGATGTCCATCTGAAATGTTTCACCTATAAAATCGTACCTCCAGCCCCCCTCACTCATGACCCTAGCTTCTGACTCTGTTTTCCTTTTCTTACTGGCTCTTACCTCTGTGTGAATTGTCTGTCTCCCTGCTAGGCTGCAGGCTCCTCCAGTACAAGAAGCTGCCTGTTGGTGACTGCACTATCCCTCAGCGCGAGAACAGGGCCTGTTATTCAGTAAACCATGTTTGAGCCATTGAATAAGTCACAATCACTTTGATGGAGATTCCAATTAGGATACATTGAGAGAATCAAGTGCAAAAGCCAAAGTTTTCAAATTACAAAGCTTTCATCAAATGTTTATCTAGTTAATGTGGTCAATAAAGACAGAAATATGGGGGCAACTGGTTAGCTCAGGTGGTTAGAGTGCAGGCTCATAACACCAAGGTTGCTGGTTCAATCCCCACATGGGCCACTGAGCTGCACCCTCCACAACTAAACTGAAACAACTACTTGACTTGGATCTGATGGGTCCTGGGAAAACACACTGTACCCCAATTAAAAAAAAATCATCCACATTAAAAAAAAAAGATAGAAATATATAATGCTACTGACATTAACTGAACACTTTACAGTAATATATTCCAGGCATTGCGCTAAGTACTGTGCATTTATGTTGCCAGTTAATTTTCATAACACTGTAAGAAGTCGGTGCTATTCATTGTAGAAGTGAATTGTGCAAGGTCTCTTTACTACTGTGCTCTTCTAGGGAGTATCTGCCGAGCACTAACCCCAACAGGAGTTAACCACATTAACCCTTAAAATAGCAACTTTTCAATTGTGTTATGTAAATAGAGCTAGGTCTGCACACGGCAAGAAGTGCAAATGAGGGCATAGTCCTAGGAATATGTGTCTTATGAGTAATATGTGACTCACCGGAAAAGGAATAGGCGCATTTCTGTGGAACAGTCACATGAATATAAAACTGCAAAAGCATAACCACCTTGGGCGAATAGCATGTTACGTAGGAAGTACCGGCCTTGCTGACTGAAGGTACAGGCTGCATCGGAAGCGGGCAGGGCCCTCCTGGCTCGAACTCATAGATGGGTCTTCGAATATTTCAAGGAAAGTGGTGACTCTGGATGTTTTCAAGAGCAACTTTCCATTTTTTATATATTGGCAACTAATTTAAAAGCTAGAAGAACACCATGAAAGACAGATCTGAAAGAAATATACGTGTTCTAGAGCTGAGGGCCATGCCAAAAAGCGACAGGATTTAAAATCTAAAGGTAAAACTCTTCTGCCAGCTTTGATTTCCAAATCACACAATCATAGGAACATACTGGGAATGATGATACGATTCACTCACTAATGGTAACTTACATGAGCACAGAATTTTCTCGCTTACAAAGCCCATCCCCCATTCTTTCCTTGTTTCCTAGCATGGCCTAGCACAGTACAGGACGGTGGGGAGCAGCAAAGTACACGGAAGAGTTTCAAACTGTAACAACTGTTGGGGCCAGAGAAAGAGGGAGGAAAAGACACTGGTGCAGTAAGCTAAGCAGTATCTGAGTTCTTTTAAACAGAATGAGCTCCCAACTTAGCAGTGTTTCTATAATATTTCCTAGAACATTACATTTTAATTTAAATCCTTCATGAAAGTATGTTGTTTTTTTAAAATCTGTATAATTCTCACCAGGGCGTACAAATGAAATAACACAAGCAGATTGCTTGTTTGAATTCAACGACCCTTCCAAGAACCCAAGAATTCTGGCACGGAAAACTCCAGTTGGAGTTCATTAAGACCGCCATGACTCAAATACATATTGATTAAGAAGTACAAATAGGTTCCAAAATCACTGTTATTTTTGCCAAAAATCACTGACAGAAATGAGTCATTTGTAAAAATACTAATAATTAAAAAGGAAATGACCTGGGAGTTGTCTAATCTATCCACCTGTCACTGTGAAGAGAATGTTTGCAACAATTTAATTTGGAGATTTAGTTCCATTTGTTTAATTTGTTCCAGGGGATTTGGGGAAGTTCTAAAATAAAAATAACATACTGTTGTCTTCTCTACCTCTTTCTTTAAAAAAGAGTTTTAAAGACTTTTTATTGAGGAATTGGGGAAGGGGAACAGTGTTGGGGAATTGGGGAAGGGGGAACAGCCAAGTTGTTGTCCTTCAGTCTTAGTTGTGGAGGGCGCAGCTAGCTCAGCTCCAAGTCCAGTCACCATCCGGCCACCTATTGGCAGCTCACAGCCACTCAGCTCAAGGTGCCGTGTTCAATCTTAGTTGCAGGTGGACATAGCCCACCATCCCAAGCAGGAATCCAACTGGCAACCTTGTTGTTAGGAGCGTGTGCTCTCATCAGCTTAGCTATCCTGCCACCTGTTGGCAGCTCAGTGGCAGCTCAGCTCGGGCACAGCTCACTGGCCCATGTGAGAATCGAACCGGCGACCCTGTTGCTCAGAGCTTGCACTCTTAACTGACTGAGCCACTGGGCCAGCCCCACCTCTACTCCCCTTTTAATCTCAGCAATCCATGGCGGTTTTGCAGAGCTGGTCCCATTTACCACCATTCTCTCCCTAACTAGCATGTTGAGGATTTTAGGTGTTCCAGAGAGATTTCACCAGTGGATATTATGAGAAAGAAGGTGATATTTGAGAATATTCTGATGGTTATATTTCAGGAGTTTCTGAAATCCCCCTAGAGTTCACTGTACATACCTAGGGAGGCTAATTCTGATGGAAATGTTGGAGAAAAGCTTTTGATTTACTCCAGTCAGCAGAGCAGACAGGATTTCCAGACATCCAGGACTCTCTCAGCATCAAAAGACTGTTGACACCAAGGTCCCCATGCCACAACTTATACGGAAATACAGGGAGGACTTGAGAATTCCCTGAGCTTGGGGAGTCATGAATATACACTTATGAACCTATGAAGTCTTCTAAGCTGCCATCAAGGCAGGCTCTGGGGCAGGCTGGTATTTTACCCTGTAAAAACTTAATTGTGAAGAAGCAGAAACAGAACAAGGAAAGCTAGGTAAATTTATCCCTTAAGAAACTAGATGTTCTCATGAAAATGTAGTGGTAGCAGGTGTCGTGGTTCAACATGTGGGTTCTAGGAGCCGAACCCTTGGTTTAAAATATACTCTATCCATCCTAGCTCTTAACCTGGAGCAAGATACTCAGTCTTTTATTTCTCAGTTTCCTTATCTTTAAAATGAGGATAAATAATAATTTTACTTTATAGGGCTTTTATAGGCAATATATAAATTAGCATATATAAATATATGTAACATATACAAAGAGGTTAATACATGTACAATAGGTATTTAAAAATATTAGGTGTAATTACCATGACTGTGATTTATAAAAAGAGAAAAATGCTTTTGTAATTACCCTGTTAAAAACAATATAGCCCTGTCTCATATCTTTTCATAGATGAAGCTCACCCACCCATCTATCCATCTATCTATCTAACCAT
This sequence comes from Hipposideros armiger, assembly GCF_001890085.2. Lineage (NCBI taxonomy): Eukaryota > Metazoa > Chordata > Mammalia > Chiroptera > Hipposideridae > Hipposideros > Hipposideros armiger. The sequence continues at coordinate 3,916,278 of NW_017731389.1, read as the reverse complement.
CCATCCATCCACCCATGTACTATATAGACTTGGATTTGCACATGACAGGGGTAAATTTTATGCATATATGTGCATGCCAACCTTTACTGAACACCAGATATGTACCAAGTACTTTGAATACTCAGCAAGTCCTACTGAGAAAAACTTCTTTAACCACCATCCTCAGCCACAGCATCCCCCATCCTCTTCAGCCTATTTTTTTTCATAACACTTATCACCTTCTATCATAATGTACAACTTTTTTATGTCTACTTAAAAAACCACTCATTGAATAAATTGTTTGACTTAAAACTCACAGATATCTGGGCCAGCTGAGTGGCACATTGGTTAAGAATTGGCTTGGGACGCCAGCTCTGAGCAGCAGGGCCCCGGTTTGGATCCCACATGAGGGCCAGTGATGCTGCGCCCTCTACAGCTAAGATGGTGAACAACAGCTCGACCTGGAGCTGGGCTGCCTTGAGTTGCTGGCGACCGCGTAGGCTGCAGCCCCTGCTGCAATGGGTTGCCATAAGCTACCGTGTGTAGCCAGCAGCCAGCGTGAGCGGCCAGCAGCCAGCGTGAGCGGCCAGCAGCCGCAGTGAGCGGCCGTCCAGAAGCCGGCGACTGATCTGCCTCACCCGGGAAGAGCGCAATGATGGTGCCAACTTGGGCCAGTGAAGCAACGTCCTCCACAACTAGACTGAAGAACAAAAGGACAGCAACTTGTCTGTTCCCCTTCCCCCAATTCCCCAGCGCTGTTCCCATCCCCCCAATTCCCCAATAAAAAAAAAATCTAAAAAAAAAAATTCAACAGTTAAAGTTTACATTTCTAAGATCAGACTCTTAAATCAATGACAACAGATAATGAGATTGCCTTTGTCTCACAAGCCAAAGCAAATACAGCCAAGTTAGTGTACATTCTTTATGAAAACATACAAATTGACTCAAAGAGAAACCCTATGGTAATATACCAGACTAGGAAATGCTAACTTCATCAGCTTTAGTGGGTCTCTGAATGCTGGAAAACAGAATGAAAATTCTGCTTTTGTGTTAGTGCATATGGATGCTGCACAGGTATCATAACTGAAAAAATTAAGAACTACCACACCAGGAAGAAGGAAAGGTTGATGCCCCTCCTCACTTTGCCTTTCTTTCAAAATGCTATCTCTTAAAGCTAAAAGTGATCTGATACCTAAATATCTGGTTTAGAAAATTACCAGATACTGTGATAATTCATGGAAGACAATTTTCCTCAGACTAAGAAATACTGACAATTACCATAAGTGCCCCTGGCATTTAAGATCAGTGTGATCCTAAGTATGAAGCCATTTAATGTCACCAAGTTGTGAAGAACACTTCACTCACCAGCAACATGACCTCACAGAGCCTTGGGTATTTGGTAATCAAGGCTTACAGTCTCGCTCACACACTGCAGAAGATGGGTGAGCTGGAGTTCTTAATATAAATGATTACCAACTCCTTCAAAATACTATCAGACTGTATAGTAAGTGTCTGCCTTAAAAAAACACTGTATATTGACTGTTATAATACTTATACATTTGCAGTGGAATGTTAATAGCTTCTGAGCTGTTACATTTATTATTTCATTTGCTCAGCACTAGGAGTTATTCTGCACAGGTGCTATAATCCTTCTTTAATCGACTAAGAAACCAATCAATGCTCAGCGATATTTAAAGGCTTTCTCCAAATCAAGGGGCTGGGCTAGATCTGAGCGGACCAGAACACAGACTAGGTCTTTTAATTTATAACCTGTGTGTATTAACATAGTCTCCCATCATTACAATGGAAATAAGACAATACAACAAATACCCGATTGGGGAAAAACCATTGAATGGCACTGTAGAATTTGTTAAAATGAAATATAACTTCTATACCCAATAGTTGGTATATTAATATACATTTTTCTCTCAGGCCTCCAGCTTGACTTAAAGCACATTCAGTCATTGATTCGATGAGCACACATATAATGATCACTGGCTCGGTGTCAGGCACTGTGCTTGGTGCTGGGCTATACAGCGAATGGAGCCTTGCTTCCAAGGAGCTTACCTTCTTGGGGGATATATTCCACCCCCAGTTAACTGGCAAAGTCTTCAGAGACATAGCTATGCAATGAAGAAATCTTTCTCTACTTGGCTATATAAAACTATAATTTTCAGATTAAAAAAAATTATAGTACTGAGTAGCCTGAGAGTTCTACCTCCATCTTGTGTATGAAGCTATTCATTACTGATGATGAGTACCTGTAACCTAAATACTCTTGCATCTTCTCTTTCCCCATTCACCCCAACTTCCCACACAACTCTAGGCCAGTGTTTCTCAAACTGGTGCTCTAGAGGAACTCCTCAAAAAAACAGATATCATTTTCTCTCAGTCTTCGATGCTTCCTTTTCATATTGCTTATGCCTACCTAAGCAAGGCTCTCCTTCCTTAAATGCCTTAAAATAAGTTTCTCTCACGTTCCAACAACTTTCACTCCTGGAATAGCAAAGGAGATGGACCCTGTACCTACCATGGAGGCAATGGCCGTACTACCACTTACGATTCCAGAGTGGCCTGGAACCTTTGTGTGACTTGATCCTGACTCTGCCCCACATTTGACCCACTTTGGGTATCTTCAAGCAGGGAAGCCCAAGGCTGGATAAAGAACAGAAGCTCATACTCCAGCCCTCCCTGGGCTTGTAATCAAACCACCAACTCGTCTGAAGGCGGCCACGTGCAGAACACTGGAGAGTCTCAGTGGTTCCAAACATCTGAAGGGAGCAGACAGGATGTGTCAAAGCATGTGCAGGTGGCACGCCCTGTCTATTTTGGAGGGGCAGTGTGAGTTGAGAGAAAATGTTTATCTGTTCCACACAACCGGGAAATACCACTGAATAGAGGGTACTCTATCTGTGGGACACAATCTCCCCTCTTTTCTCGACCCTCCCCATTTGTAAGAGTGGCTTCTGGTGGCAGTGATTCAGAATCTTTAGTGAGTATGTGTGGAGTGACAAAATCCTCCCAGCAAGCTCCTCTGCCATGTCCTAAGCCTTGCTGAAAAATCACTATTATAGGGAAACTTTCTGTGCTTCCTTTGTATAATCAGGATAATATATACTCTTCTGGTTACAGAGGTGCCATTCTGAGCATTAAATGTGTAATGTATTATACAAACATAATAATGGTGCTATGAAAAAGCATAGCTTGTATCTTGGAATTTACAGTGTAGTCTGGGACATATGACAGGTATGTGTAAATATATAAACCAACCAGAGAAGGATAGTTCATGCTTATTCATGGCTGAATCTGTGCCAGGGACTCACTCTAAATTCTGCATGTATTAGCTCACTTAATCCTTACAATAACCTCATTAGATAGCCCCATTTGGCAAGTACAAACGCTGAAGTTAAAAAGGTCCCATACCTTTCCCATGGTCATGCTGCAAGTGAGCTACAAAGCTGGGACTCAACTCAGCAGGCTGACTTCTGAGTCCAGGGCCCCAGCTCTATGACACCCTTCTTCCTGCGCTGCCCCTCATGAATCATCAGGGTCATGAGGACAGTTCATTTACTGACCCTGGACATAACTCACTTATTTAACGTGATCCTGGCATTGCACATTGATTCTCAAAATACCTAAAGAGGTGTGTTCCAGGGAAGCTGAACAAGTAGGACTGTTGGAGTGATAGAAACGAGAGGAGGCAGGCTTCATTACTGAAAATGATTCATTAGTCATTTGATCTCTCCACCTTCGTAACGTAGCCTCTCACTGTGGTAAGATCCCACAGTGTAAACCATGGGGATCTGAACTCTCCAGGGGATTTTTTTCTAATTGTACAAATATTTTTATAACAAAGGTATTTGGTTTGGTAAAAACTGCTTTCATCAATTCCAGCATTCTATGTAGTATCCTTTTACCCTTTCAACTCCAAAGCCTTTTCTCGTTAACTTGTTTTCAGCATCCATGCAACTCATTCAGCAAATGTTTTTGAGCATTTTACTATGTTTTAGACTCTCTTCTAGACACTGAGGGCAAAACAGCAAACAACTCAAATGAACATTTCTTTTCTTATGGAATTACAAACAATTTAAAAGTGTTGCGTATCATCTATGCCAGAGAGTGAAATCCTTTGGAGAAGAACAAGTGGTTGAATTTTGAAGGCAGATATGCTGACTAATTGGGTATGAGGTGTGAGAGAAAGACAACTATCAAGGTTTTTGATAAGTCACTAGAATTACTCATTTACTGAGACAGGCAAGACCATGAGAAGAGCAGACTGAGCTTACACTGGGACTTATTAGAGTTGAGATACCTATTTGACATCTCAGTTTGGGTTTCCCCATGAGCAGGCCCTCAGACTATTTTTGAGTGCAAATAGGTTATTTAGGAGATAATCCCAGGAAACACGTAAGGGATCAGAGAAATGAGACAGATATATGAAGGATTCCCTATAGAGTATGTAACTAAGGCAGCTGGCACTTTGGGTCAATGGAGCTCAACCTCTCTGGGGAACTCTGGGAAACAGAATATACTTCAAAACATACCTCTATGCAGGGACACAAAGGTCCTTAAGTGTGAGGGAGCTGAAGCATTTATCCATCACCTCCATTAGTCTCTGGTTGAAGGGCATGGCTAGAGTTAACTTAGCCCCATATACAGGCCAAGTAGGCCATGCAGACTCTAGTAGACAAAGTCTTCCAGCAAAGTTGTAGGTATTTGCAACTGATGTTAGGCCAAAGTGTATGGAAACTGTGAGTTCTGAAGGAATATGGATGAGACAACTACAATGTCTATTCCAACAAACACATGTAGATTTTGAGTAGGCTGTTGGACACATATGCCTGGATTTTCAGGGAGATATCTGAATGGAAACATACATTTGGGAGTTATGAATATGTTGGCAAGTTTTTAAAGCCATGAGACTAGATGAGATGACCAGGGAAGAAGTAAAAGTGGAAAAGAGGTGTCATCTAAAGACTGAGTTCAGGGGTATGCTAACATTTAGAACTTGAAGAGATGATGATCAGCCAATAAAATGAGAAAAAGTAGCAAGCAAGGTAGGAAGAAAACCAGGAGAGGTGTCCTGCATGTGAAGTTAAGAAAGTGTTTCCAAAGAAAAGGAAGAGATCAAATGGTCAAATGGCAGGCCAGGTAAGGAGAGGACTGAGAACTGACTAAAAGATTTAGCAATGCAGAGGTCTTGCTGTCCTTGCGAGAGAAGCATTGGTGGAGTGGTAGGGGGAAATGTCTGTTTAGACAGAGCTTATGAGGGAAGGGGAGGAGAGGCTTGGGGACAGTGAGTACAAACAGCTCTAAGGAGAGTTTAACCATAAAGGGACAGAGAAATAATGAGGTAGTGGCTAGAGAGAGACAGGGGACAAAGAGTATTGCTGTTGTTGTTTTTTCTTTTTAAATGAAAGGAGAAATTACACATGAAAATGCTAATTGGAACTACCTACAAAGGAGAGAAATTTACAACAGAAGGAGAAAGGAGAAGTGCTAAATAATGACCCAGAGCTGGCAAGAACAGAAGGATCTATACACGTCAAGAGTATGACCCTAGATAGGAGTACAGATGGTTCATGCCAGGACAGGAGACAAAGCACAAGTAGTAGGTGAGTAGCTGTGGTGCAGGGACACCCCTACAGTCTGAGCTGAGAGGGCTCATCTGGTTCTCCAGTTTAGATTTCTACTCCAGAGAACCTATGGAGGCCTCTGTTGTCAAGATAAGATGTCTCCTCCCTGAGGATAATGTTGCTCAACTTCTCTCATTCCATTTCTCTGCTTCCCAATGACAACTCTTCTATTGGGTTCTCACTAATTCACGGAACTTTGAGCTAGAAGGAACCTAAGAAAGGCTGTTCTCAGTCTCTCTCACATAATCAATACAATCCCTCTATAACATTTGAAATAAATGGCCAGTGTGAAATTTTCCAGGAATAAGGAGAACAAAGACACACCGTCTAAAAATCTTTCTTTCTTTCTTTTTTTTTTAAAGAGCTCTCACTTTGGCTGCCTAGACCATATAATCTTTTCCTATCCCCACAATCCCAGAATGTTCTCCACACCACCAAACAATCTACAAACCATGATTACTCGACCATTAACAATGTAGGTTCAGTGAGAGGGAAGACTTTGTTTATTGTGCCCACTGCTAGATCCATAGTTCCAAGGAGAGCTCACAGTAAGTGCTCCGTGAGCATTGGTGAACTGAAATACGAAGCTTCCTGGCTGTCTTTCAATTGAGACAGATATTTTTGCTGTTCAACCAACACCTCATACTCATACAATAGGCTGCTTCCTACTAGAACATCGATTGCCTCTTTGTTTACATTATATGCACTGTTACTGCCCACAATGTGCCCTGCTGACCGGGTACAATGGTAGCCACCTGCACAAAGCCAGCCAGTCAGACATTACCTCCCTGACATGTGAATGTTAGGACAGTGACAGGGTCTTGAGTATTGGTTGGCTTCATCCATTCCAACAGAAGCATCCAGACAAGACCACCCAAGAAAAGGTTCCTGTTGTCCCTGCTTCTCGGGCCTCATTTCCTGCCCATCACAGAGGCACACCTATTCCTGGCTTTCCTCTTTCTGGGCTTGTGGGAGGATATCATCTCCTTGCAGTTGAAAGGAGACAAGTGACTAATTCCGGCCAAAAGATTGTGGGTGGAGATGACACGTCATTTTATGGCTGAAGCACCCAACTCCCTGTAGTGACCCTCTAGAACTTTCTTTCCCAGCTACAATGAACCATAAGCATCGGTGAGATGGTTTGGAGTAACTTGGAGCTGATGTTTATATTCGCAACCCCTGACACATAGCATGAGCAATAAGCTTGTGTTGATTCTCTGCTATTTTCAAAGCCTGGTTCTCCAATCCTCTCCTAGGAGAGCTCCAGTATCTTTCAGTAAATTACCTTTTGCTTAAGAAAGCCAAAGTTCATGTCAGTTTGTTGCACTGCAAAATTCCTATATGTCATTTCACTCAAGATCAAGGGTTAGGTTCTGATAATTGCCTTGAAAAGTTTCCACTGGGAGCCTGTGTCTTGCCTACACACTTTTATTTCCAGATCCTTCTCTATCATGATGTGCTTATCCTTGGTCCACCCCCTGCCACCCCCACCACCACCACACACACACACCATGTCTAAAGATTGGGTTGTCGGAAAAGTCATGACACATGTTTGCAACAGATGCACTAGTTCACTTTTGGAAGTACTAGAGTCATTCGTATCTATGTTATTGCTATGTCATTTGACAGCTGACAGTTCTAGCTTCACTCTTAAAAAAATTGAGCAATTTGGTTGAGTTTTGGAGATTTTATAAGTTGAAGATGGAAGACCAAACTGTGAATTTTTGCCATATTTTACTGTTTTACTTCCATAAAGGGAAGAATGCACGTCAAACTTATAAAAAGTTGCATAAGTTTATGGTGACAATGTTCTACAAGAAGGTCAATGCCAACGATGGTTCACGAAATTCTATGCTGGTGATTTTAACTTCAATGATGCTCCTCAGTCAGAGAGGCCCACCGAGGTTGATGACGACAAAACAAAGGCATTGATTGAGTCAAACCCACGTTACACGATACGAGAGATTGCAGAAACATTGAACATCCATCATTCAAGTGATCATGACCACCTGAAGAAGCTGGCATATGTAAGCAAGCTTGAAATTTGGGTTTCACATAAACTCAAACAAGTTCATTTGACGGTGCATATAAACATCTGCAATATGCTCATTAAACGTGAGGAAAACGATCCTTTTTTGAAGCGACTGATAACTGGTGATGAGAAGTGGATTGTTTACAACAATGTGGTGCACAAATGGTCTTGGTCCCGATGTGATGATTCGCCTCAAACACCATCGAAAGCAGACATTCATCAGAGGAAGGTTATGCTCTCAGTGTGGTGGAATTTTAAAGGTGTCGTGTTTTTTGAGCTCCTACCAAGGAAGCAAACAATCAATTTGAATGTGTACTGTCAGCAATTGGACAGTTTGAACGAATCTATCATCAGGAAACGTCCAGAGCTTGTTAATTGTAAAGGAGTTGTGTTCCATCACAACAACGCAAGACCACCCATCAAAAATGACTGGAGCTTGGATGAGATGTGTTGCCACACTCACCATACTCGCCTGACCTTGCGCCGGGTCAGACTTCCACTTGTTTCGCTCTTTTCAAAACTCCTTGCGTTCAATTCAGATGAGGCTGTAAATCAGCATCTTGTTCAGTTTTTGGCAAATAAAAACAGGTCCTTCTATGAACGAGGAATTATGAAGCTCACTGAAAGATGGCACAAGGTCATCAAACAAAACGGGCAATATATAATTGATTGATCTTTGTTCTTTATATAAATAAATGACCTTTGAAAAACAGACAAAATACGTCATGACTTTTCCGACAACCCAATATTTGGACTTGAGAAAGCATTTCCCCCCTTCAGTCTCTAATATCACAGCCCTCCTCTCCTTTCAAGCTCAGGCAGGGATGGCAGAAGCACTCTCCTATGACCACCACAGCCAAATCGCAAAACCTCCTCCTCCTCCCTCTCCTTCCCGCTGATGCTGTTCAGTTGTTCATATAAACAGGTAGGTGTGGACAACTTGACTGTCTTCTCTTCCTTATTAAAAAAATTTCATCATGGCAGGGACTGGCTATATATATTTTTTTTATCTGAACATGCAGCTTTCATACAAATATTCATGGAATGGGAGGAGCCAGATGAATTGATTTAATTGTGGGGTTAATGGAATATAAAATATCAAGTCATGATCACTGTCAGTCACTTCTATGCCTATTCTTTAATCAACATCTGGGGATACTGCTATTCAATGCACCTAATGGGTTTAGTAAATAAATATTTAGAAAGATCGTGTCCTCTGTATTTTGAGATAGGGAGGAGACACATTCCTCTTAGGTAGGACAGCAAGCTCTGATTGTTTATTTCAAAGTGAATAGATACAATACATGTTAGTGTGTAAATTTAGAACAGTGGGATGGTTGGTAAACACTGCCTTATGTAAAAACCTTTTTGTGTATGTACTGACTCCCACATTCTACTAATCTTTTTTTCCTTACAGTGAAGCAAAACAGTCCATAAGAGTTACACAGTCTTCTAGGCTTGGAGTCCCTCATTGTCCCCAGAAAAGAATAAGGGTGAGGATACAGGAGAGTGTTGTGGGATTTGTTGGAAGTAAAAGAGATATTCAAAGGCTGTGTTGCCTTAACTCGTACAGTCTTCGGGCTCTTCCATACCTAACGCCTTTTGTTTGCTATCCTTTTAAAACTAAAGAGCATCACAAGATACAGGCTAAATGATGTCCTTGGCTCTGCAGCTCTCCAACCTGGCTGATCGTCAGAACCAACTGGTCTGATTTAATACAATATCATTCCCCGGGACCATCTCTTGGGTATTCACAATTAGTGGGCCTAGTGAATCATATTGTTAAAGCATTCTTCAGGTAGCCGGGATCCTCAGCCAGATTTGCAAACAACCACTTTAGAACCCAAATGATGTACTTTCAGAAAAGTATATATGTACACTGAAGTTTGGTGAATTCGATTTCAGAGCACACTAGGGTTGGTACCAATGAAATGAACTCTTTAATGAATCTTTTCTTTAAAACACAGTCCTTTCTAAAAGGTGTGCAATCATCTTTAAATTTGTCTGTTTTATCTATTCAAATTTAGGCTTGATTCATTAAAAATGGATATTTCCAATCAGTGTGGCAGTATCTCAAAAACTGGAAATGGAACTACTTTATGACCCAGCAATTCCACTCTTAGGTATTTATCCAGAAAAACCCAAGACACTAATTAAAAAAAAAAAACACATATGCACCCCTGTGTTTATTGCAGTGCTATTCACAATAGCCAAGACTTGGAAAAAAATGAATTGCCCATCGGTAGATGACTGGATTAAGAAACTATGGTACATTTACACAATGGAGTATTACTCAGCTATAAAAAAGAAGGAAATCGTACCATTTGCAACGATATGGATGGAACTAGAGAACATTATGCTAAGTGAAATAAGTCAGTCAGAGAAAGACAAATACCATATG
>NW_017731389.1:3896109-3899840 GCF_001890085.2 Hipposideros armiger | reverse complement strand
GTGTGTTAAGGACAAAGAGCGCATTCTAGGGTACAGGGTGTTTCCCAGGTTGGCCATAGGGGTCCCTGGGTAGCCAGGACAAGCATGAAGTTGTGGGTATTGAGAGAAGTAATGGCTACAAATAACAGCCTTAAGGACAAACTTGTCTATTTCACATTCAAGCTCTAGGCAGCTCAAAAACAAGTGAGTTTTGTTTTCTTGAAGGAATAATGCTATTGAAGGACATAAAATACACACATACACACACACACACATAATTTCTGCATAGAGGAGTGAATATTCTTTAGGTAGCACATAACCTAAATGTTGTTCTGTTCCAGGTAATTTACAAAATTTTGTCCCCTGCAAATGACAAAAGTCCGATCTGGACCATTCCTAGGGTTTAGCAAAGAGAACGAGGAAAGTCGGAGCACCTAAATTCCCACCTTTACAAACAGCTGTAGAATAGAAATAAGGGCAAAGAGTCAAGGCTATATAATATACACAAGCAATGAGGACAGTTCTTGAACTTAGAATTTTGAGCAACTATGGATGGAGTGATTAGGATTTCAATGAACCCATCGGTCTTGACTCAAAAACTCACCTGTATGAAACAAGCAGGCATTGGTGGGTATCACCCACAGGATCATACGTGCATCCTTTCCAGAGGTGGTATTCTAAGTAATTTGTATATTTTAGTTCACTTAATCCTTATAAAATCCTATACACTAGGCTCTGTTATTATTCCTAATTTAACAGTGAGGCAAACAGGGCCGGCCGAGTGGCGTGATGGTTAAGAACTGGCTTCGGGCGCCAGAGGGCCCCGGTTCGGATCCCACAGATGAGGGCCAGTGACACTGCCCTCTACCGCTAAGATGCTGAACAACAGCTCAACCTGGAGCTGGGCTGCTGTGAGTCGCCAGGGACGGCGTAGGCTGCAGTCCCTGTGGCAGTGGGTTGCCATGGGCTACCGTATGTAGCCAGCAGCCCGCGTGAGCGGCCAGCAGCCACAGTGAGCGGCCGTCTAGAAGCCGGCGACTGATCTGCCTCGCCCTGGAAGAGCGCAATGATGGTGCCAACTTGGGCTAGTGAAGCAACATCCTCCACAACTAGATTGAAGANATATGGATGGAACTAGAGAACATTATGCTAAGTGAAATAAGTCAGTCAGAGAAAGACAAATACCATATGATCTCACTTATACGTGGAATCTAAAAAACTGAATAAATGAGAAATGTAAACAGAAATAGTCTCAGAGACACAGAAGAAAAACTGAGCGTTGCTAGTTGGGAGGGGGTGGGGATGAAGGAGAAGGGGAAGGGACAAGACAATACAAATTGGTAACTATAATATGGCCTCAGGGATAGAATAGACAGTCTGGGGGATATAATCAATAATGTTGTAAATACTTTTTAGGGGGCCAGTTGGACTCATGTCTGGTCAGGGAGACCACTGCATAGACAGTGTAGAGGCCTGACCACTGCACTGTATTTCTGAAGCTGATGCTGAATAATATTGTATGTCAACTACAATTATATATATATATATATATATAGTCATGGGATGTGGAGTAGAGTGTGGGAACAGAGTCAATGGAATTGTAATAGACAAGTATGACATCGGGGGTGGGAGGGCAGTGGATGGGGGGTGGGAGGTTGTTACTTTGTGAGGGATGAAAAGGATAACTATTGCATTGTTCTGTACACCTGAAACTAATAAAGAAATAAAATTAAATTAAAAAAAATCACACGAGTATTTTGCTTAAAAAAAAAAAGGGGGTATTTCCAAAGTAAGAAACTGAATTGAAGTCTAAGAAGCTGTGATACTTCTGAGAGAGAACAGTCAATGAAACAATGGAAGTGAATACAAGAAATAAAAGTCTCAATGACATTTTTAACACCCTATATCTCTTCCACAGGCGTATGAAGTCAATTGAAAGGCAGTGTAAATTTTAGATCATGGACAAAGGTGTTATGTCTAAAGAATATTAAATGTTGACAAAGATTTACAAGTGTTGATTGCAACATTATTTACAATAAGGAACAATTAGAAGCAATGCCTAATAACAGAGCAGTAATTAAATAAAAGGATTATACGACTACGGTGGAGTATGCGGCAGACATTAAATCAATATTTATGAAAAAAAGAACAATTGCTTCCACAAGTTTTGTAAAAGTTAAGATGTTGACAGAGTAGAGGAAAATCATACCATGAAGTTATTAATAAAATAGCCTCATTAAAATAAAAACGGTCACTGTAGCTACCATATAGGTCATTCATCAATTCGTCAATCTTCCCTGTGACTCAGAATGTTTTCTGTTCATCTCTCTTTCACTGTCAACCCACACCAGGTCACTGTTTTTGATAAACACATTAGCCTGCCCTTGAGTTAGCATAGGCTAATAAATAAAGCTAATTAATTTTTCCAGGACTCTAAAAAATAAGAGTTCATATTCTAAATTAAAATAGACTATTTGGTCACAAGTACCAATCAATTAAAACTGAAAAGTGACCTGACCTCATTCAGATATGAATATTAAATGTAGCTTACTCCTGCAAAGAACCACTTTAAAGATGATAAATCAAAAAAAGAAGAAAGAAATTGGCTCATTTCTCTTTTCATTTCAGATAGAGTCGCTACCTTCTTTTTTTGTAAACTACCAATCTAGTCTTGTAATAACTCATTTGAACAATTTATAGCATCAGGAAATTTATCCATGTAGGTATCTCAATTTCTTTTGTTGCAGTCGAAGCCCATTTTCTATTGTGCAAAGCTCAGCATACATGGGCATCATCTAGTTACCATTCTGTTCACGATTAATACTAATTAAGACAGTCTTCTATCTCTGCCATTACAAGAACATACAAATGGGCATGTTTCCTTAATGGTCTGCTCCTAAACTGAGAAAAGTATATATAAAAAAGCAGTGCAGGGCTTTTCTTTAGGACCACTAGAGGTTTTCTGTTGAAGACATCTGTAGCTTAATTATATGCATAATATATTAATGGAGTGTGGAGAGAAAATGAAACAGTGCTTTTCCTTCAGAAGCTTACCTTCAAACACTTGCGCTGTACCTAATGCAAGCACCAATTTTGCAAAGGTTGTGCCTGCAGATAGGTGTAGGCTCTACTGCTCTGATGGAAGCATCCAGTACATATAGTTTTTTTTCCTAACTTTTAGAATATTTACTAATTACTGCCATTGTTCCCCTTTTGTAGACACCTCACAGTTGGCCCAGCTAGAGGAACACATGGAGGGGGACAGAAGGGAATGACAAGACTGCTTAAAGCAGCAACTGTCAGTACTGCCATGTTTGCTTGGCAGGAGCGGAGGGGCAAGGGGGGAGGCACACATGCAGACACTCAGGAAAGACCAAAAACAAATACAGAAATAGAAGCACCCTATTCTAATTTCTAAGCCAGATTAAATTAAAAAAACATTGTCCTATTTTGACAATTGTCTTCTGCAACAATGGGTTTGAGGCTGTTGGCTGTGTGCTGCCTCTGGAGTTTCTGGGGTGCCGTTTAATTTAGACCCTTTTGAGAATCTGTGCTTTAAGATACTATCAGAGAGATCACTGAACTGTGAAAAGTGATTATAACCTAAAGAGAATGGATCTTTTGGGAGGATAAGTAGAAATAAGAGTAAATGGTACCATTCCAGTGTTATAAGTTTGAGGAAATTTTAGGCTGAGAGAGAGAGAGAGAGAGAGAGAGAGAGAGAGAGAGAGAGAGAGAGAGAGAGAGAGAGA
>NW_017731389.1:3890184-3893409 GCF_001890085.2 Hipposideros armiger | reverse complement strand
AAAAAAATAAAAATAAAAAATAAAAGTGAGGCAAACAAAGCACAGAGTGGTCAAGACACCTGCCCAAAGTTGCACAGCTACCTCTAGGTGGCAGAGATCTAAATTCAGACCCAATCACAGAAGCCAAGAGGTTAGAATTTTAAGGAGCAAACACCCTAAAAATGCAAACTGTAGCAGAGAAGCTCTGTCAGAAAAGAACAGAATGTTCCTTTAATTTTGAAGTTTGGTATCACTGCTGCATTATTGAGAATATTGTTAACACAGTTTGGGGAGGGGCGGGCAGGGGAACCTGGATAGCAATGACCAGGCAAAAGTCACGCTGGGGAGGTTGGGGGGTAAGACTGTGTCTAAAGCACACTTACAGGGAGTGAGGTTAAAAAGAGAGAGGCAGGCGTGAAGCACGGGTCTTGGGGCAACCCAGGCTTAATTCAGATGGGAAGAGAACTGGGCATACCTGCAGAGGGATGTGAAAGGACTTGAGAAGGAGAAAAAGTTTAAATTGCAAGAGTGTGAGGGAACACATGAAAGTCCCTGATCTTGCTTTTTCATACTGTGTCTTTGAATCAGTAAATTACAGTAACTGATAGTTCACAATGGAACACACGTGCTATAAGGCCAATATACGACCCCAGCAATGCATTGTCTTGAAATAATGTTTCCTTTTCTAGGACATACACACATGAATACATAAAAAAAAGTGCAATGCCAAAATGGCGACAGTAGTTATTTCTGCTTTGGTGGAATTTGGAGAAATGTTTAAGTTCTTTGTGTTTACATACATTTTCTAAACTTAACATGTATTTTAAGGACAAGGTAGCTGAAAAAAGAGAAATTTAAAATGTGCAATTTGCTTAAGGCAACTGTAAGTGAACGGCTTGCGTATCTCTTGACACCAACTGATGCTTTTGTTCTCTCACAGCTCAGGGCTGCTGCAGCCCTGGGAATTGGCTGATAGCGTCCCGAAACACAAAACATGTCGAGCAAAGTACCCGACGCTGAGACAAAAAGAAGGAATCGTGCCTTGGCCCTGTCCGCCTTGCATCTGCAGTCCCGTCACAGTCAGTCAGGTTCATGGCGATGGCTCCTGAGTGGAGTGCTGACCCTGGAGCCCACTGGCCCTTCCCTCTTGGTTCTCAGGGACCTAATTAACAAGGCTGAAGAAAGGGATTGCCACTCGGTGGCTGTCATCAAGAAAAAGCCTGTAAAACCAGTTGAAGAGAAACAACTTGTGTTGTTAAGGACAAAAATATCCAGTGGGGGGCTCTCTCAAGGAAGCCAGTCGGACAGTGTGTGTGTGTGTGTGTGTGTGTGTGTGTGTGTGTGTTGGGGGGGGGCACTGACAGATGGCTTAATTGTGTGAGCTGGACTTTCCTTTGATGATAAAACAATAAGACAACAATGAACTTTAAAGTCCTTCAGTCTAGCTGATCAAATAAAATATAAAATTCTCATTCCCTCCCCTTCCCCATGCTTTTTGTTCTGGCTCCCACTGCTCATGGTATTTCGTATCTTCCTGCCTGTCTTTTCTTTGCAACCCCTATCTTGTTCCATTCTGTTTCCTGAATGCTCTATTCTTGTCCAGTGCTACAATCCAAGTTTCCCTCTTCCTACACAAGCCTTTCTGTTTTCCTCCAAACATCACGTTTCCCCACCATTTCCTTTCCTTTTTCAATCCCAGATTCATACTTCCAATCACAGCATTTTCTCTTCTCAGGCTCTCCCTAAATAAAGGGTCTATATTAAATAGCATCCACAAGCCACCANTGGGGGGGGGAGGATGAGAATTCATCCTTTCCAGGATGTTGAAGTAGCAAAAATATACAACTATATATTTTAAAAGGCTCTTTAATCTGTTCATTCTGATGAAGAAATCTAACGTGGGTCATGTGGATATATAACTGCAGTCCTCAAATTTTCATAGTATATTTAAAATAAATTTTCTTTTCTACAGAGAGAGCCAAACAAGACACATATATTCTGAATACTATTGTATTTTAATTTCTAAAGATTACTATTTATTTCTATTATTCTTTTATTTCCATTAAATGATGTATGATACTTATTATTTAGCTGGGTTTTATTTCATTTCCTAGCTCAGTGCTCACTGCAATTTCAAACGAGATGGAAATTAACACTAACCCATAAAAGGTTAAAAAACCAGGCAACAACAATCAGGTTAATTTCTATTAGTATTCACAGTGCTTACACAATGTTTGCAGTCTTGGGTTTGTTGGGTACAATTATCTCAAACTTTGTTACCTAATAAAGGTATTTTTTACCAACATTTCCAATTGACATGGCTTCACATATTTATATGTTGACCACATTAAATAATCTTTATAATTTGTTAAATCTGAAAGTGTACTTCAGTGAAAAATATTTGCCCTGATAAAAAGGGTCTATATTAAATAGCATCCACAAGCCACCATCATCTGCCCCTCCCCCCGTACTTCACAACATATTTAATAGTTTAGTTAAAATTTCCATCCTTAGCTATCTGGCACCTGCCCGCTTCATTAGATATATGCCAGTCAGAGATGTTTAAGAGGTAAAATGATCCGGCCAATCGGAGCAGGTGGCCAAACTGGAAGGAGCCCAATTCCTCTCCTTGGCTAATTTTCTAATTGGTCCGCACATGGCTGGGCTGGGGACTCCCCTTGCTCCTGGAGGTGCAAAGGAAGACAACGGCCTTGCACCAAAAAACTTGTGGCAGGTTTGTAACGTCAGATGATGGAGTTCCAAAGGGTTTTTGTGATCCAGTAAAATTTTTTCTTATCTAGCTTAACTAGGGAAAATGAGAACTGCTTTATCCTACAACTGAGAACCGGGCCCAGGACCACCCCCTTTTAGTGATAAAGACATGTACACATTAGCATTGTATGGGTATAGACATAATTGTCTAAACTTGAGGTTTTCCATTTATTAACTTGGGTCAGGAGGCTCCTGAATCCTAAAACAGTATGAGCCTATCAGGTTAATGTACATCTGGGGTGGAAGGCAGAGCCTATTGTCAGGGGTTTAAAATACGGGCCTTATATGGCCTTAAATCCCCACTATTAATGTCACTTTCCAGGAAGCACTTGGATTTTTATTAAAGATGAAGTCCTGGGGATTGTTCATGTATTAGAACTTATGCTACCTTGAGAAAATGGGACTTGAAGAAAGTGTGTGTGTGTCTGTGTGTGAGAGAGAGCGAGAATGAGAGAGTGAGAGTGAGAGAGAGAG
>NW_017731389.1:3869810-3884779 GCF_001890085.2 Hipposideros armiger | reverse complement strand
CAACAGCAACTTGTCTGTTCCCCTTCCCCCAATTCCCCAGCACTGTTCCCCTCCCCCAATTCCCCAATAAAATCTTTAAAAAAAAAAAAAAAGAATACGCATTTCTAACAAATTTCCAGATAATGCAGATGCTGCTGGTCCAAGGAACACATTTAGAGAAGTGATATTGAAAGAAAAAGAAGCAATGAGCAAACTCATTTCTCAAGCTGGATAGCTTGTAGAATCTTTTTGTTATTGGTTGCTGTAATGTCAATGGCATAGCGGCACAACCATGATATGTCAACGTGTGCCAAGCAACGGGAATACAATGGAGTATGTGACATCATGTGCTTCCAGCCCTTGTCAGGTCTACTGCCACTCCAGTTTTCATTGTCTACTACGGTGAATTGATAAGGCGGAGGAGCCTGGGCTGAAAGTGTCCCCTATTCTTTAGTAAAATCTTTAGGTTGCTTTGTAAAGTAAATCCCTGATATAAGCTTACTCTCTGACTCTTCCTGAAAAGAAGTTCCCCAAAGAAGTTTAATGTAAAAAAATTTCAGTTACTAGTAGGTGTTGTTTGGTTGGTTGTCTCCACATTCATGGCAGCCATATTTGAGACTGGGGGCAAGTTTCATAGATTTGGTGAATTTTCAAAGAGAGAAATCAGTATATACTCCAAGAGCAGAGGGAAACAGTGTGTGTGCTTGTTTCCTTTCTTTGCTCATACAAAAATAAATCTGTGTTTATTTGCTAGAAAAAAATTTTTTTCTAGCATGATTAAAAGGCACAGACATTAAGTGGTACATTGTGCAAGTGCTGCGTAGCTCCATGGCTTCCATTTTAACATCTGTGGGAGTTAAATCCTCCGCATTGCTATGTAATCTACTCAGAGGCCAAGAATATTTCTGGGCTGGAATGAAATGAAAACATTAGCAGAGAGATAAAACACAGCGAACCTTCTTAAAATCCCACGACTTTCCTCTTAGGAAAGGAAAGACAGCCTTATGACCTCTACCTGTCCGTGCTAATGGGAACTCTTCCGCGGGTACATCACACTTCAATTACACACATGTCACCTTCCACATTCACATACTTATTTGACCATAATCCGCTCACATGGTATTTGAGGCAGTCCCCCCTGTCATTTAAAGCAAGGACGGACATTCCATCTAGGCAGGCTGTATATGTTAATGGAAAAAAATCAGACAGACTTGGGTTTCCATTCCAGCTTTGTCGCTCTATCACTTAGGAGCCATGCACCTCTCAGAAAGAAGCAGAATGCTTTCTTCTTCTATCAAATGCAAAACACAGTATTTATCCTATGCAGTTTTCAAAAATATTAAATGAACTACTAAAACCACAGTCGCTCTCCTGACTTGTCCAGACCATTTTCTCCTTCCCGGGCAGGGGTGAGGCTTTTTGGGACAGAGAACATGAGCAGAGTAGAGGTGAAACTACTAGGGTTTCCAGAAGTGGCAACTGTAGTAGCAGTATCAGTACCATCTAGAATTTAATATGCACTCACTATTTGCCAGCCCACTGCTAACAAATACGATGACTTTGTACAAATTGGAATGATTTGCTCCTTCCTCAAGAAGCTGTACTAATGGCTACACATGATCTCTGATGACTAGGAAGGGATTGATTTCCTGTGGAGATGTGCAATGCATAATCTTACGATAGAAAGCTGCAGCCCTAGTTAAACATTTTGCCTGCTTTTCTCATTTAATTCTTGTACACAAAAGTCTATGAGGAGGGACTATTATTATCCTTTATACAGATCAGGGAGGAGATTGTAGAGGTAATGTAAAAATGGAAGCATCGTTGAGCAGCCAGCACCCACTAGGCAATTTGTGCAAATCCTGTTCTATGCACTTCATGTGCAGTATTTCGTGTTATCCTCACAATGACCCTATCAATTCTATTGTTATTTTCATTTTGCTGATAAGAAAACGGAGGCTTAGGAGAATACGAAATTTGCCAAAGGCTTCAAAATGAGCAAAATAGTAAACGTGAGACTCAAACCCAGGATTGTTTAGAACAGAAACTCGAAATCATTATTCTGCCCTGTCTGCTTCTTATCCCTTCTAGCGTCCTTTCTAAACCGCTCAAAACCTGACCCCTTCCTTAGTCAGTGAGGCTGCTCCTGAGGAGGCTGACCTTTCTTTTCTCTCCAGCCCTGACATGGGCTCCTCAGCTCTACACTTTTATTATTAAGTACCCGGGTCATTCCAATTTCTTAAGACAGTATAAAAGACCAGTGGAGGCCAGTAGGGAGGGGTTTTGAAATGCAAATCTATTCACCAGGTATTTAATCATGTTCTGTTCTATGGCAGCTCATACATCTTTTGGCTTACTTTGGTCACCTCTTTTCTTATAACTTATATATTTGCATTCGTGGCTTGTCTCCTGATCAAGTTTTTCAAGGGCACAAACCAGGCTCTGTGTTTCTTTATAGTCCTCTCAGCATCAACAAGTAGGATATATTGTTAGTTACTATGACTGGACAGTTTTATAAAACAAAGTGTCTCAAAGGCGGTTCAGCTGGGGACACCTTCCAGAGAGATAAATATAAACCCCCTTCCTTCTGACTAATTACATATTCATGAGAAACTGAAAAAAGGAACTAAATTTGTAGAAGCAAAGGGAGGAAGCTTTCATTCAGTCAAAATTGATTAATAAGTGTTTTTATTAAACATCTATCCCTGTACTAGGCTTGCTTAGATATTGCAATATGTCGCAACATGCCAAGGTCTTTGTCCTCAAGAATGCTATAATATCTTCTTAAAGCATAATTAAGACTGAAATGAAACGTTTTCTACATTGTCATATTCCAAAACAGTCCTTTCGAAAATAAAGAACCTTTCTGTTTAAGTGGATACAAATTCAGAAATTGAATCACAAAATCTTAAGAACTGAAAATGTACTTGAGGCGTTTTCTCATATTAAATGAGTTGATTCATTATTAGCTGGCTCTGCTATTCAGAAAGAAAATATCTGCTGAGGAGTAGGTTGCTTAAAGCCACTGTCTCTAGGATACGTTGGAGAAAAGCAAGAGAAACAAGCACACAGGAAGCATGTCAACCACAATCACATTCTGTGATAAAAGACAATCAGTGAAGGAGCACCCTGACGAAGCACAATGGTGTGGCGGTGCCTGACTACATCGCAGATCACACACACGTAGCTTTTAGAACCCAATACGGTAGCTGAGGGGCAAAGTGCCTTCTTGGGTGCAATAAGGCAGGGCTAGGCTCTCCGTGAACAATGAATGGTTCACTGAACCTGAGCATCGAACCAGACAAGTCAGGTAATCAACATCCAAATTCCAACAGATTTGTACAGATGGAAAGAGAGAGCATTCAACTGATTTCAGGTGTTTAATATCATGTCCCACATGGAAGCTAAGACAAATGTCCTCCAGAAAAGACATTTTCTACTCTCCTGTGGGAGAAGAAAACTGAAGAATAAAACTGAAATATAGCTAATATAGCTATGAAGCCACCTTGTCCTGATGCCAGAGAGGGTGTGTGAGAGTCTAAATTTGATGGGAGCTATGCAGAATAGCGACAAACAGATCAGCAGGTACAGTCTGAGGAACACTGCAAAGACACACAGGAACCAGATCAAAGGGTCACCAACCCGTGCTATTCACAGGAGCACAGCCTATGACAATGAACACTTCCCTTAAAAATGTCACTATCCCCCCAATCTTGAAAATAACTTCTATTAATTTCATATTTGCTCTTAGTATTAAACATGGAACTTAAAACTCTTAAAATTTTTTTTTTAGATCACAAATATATTGCTACGATATTTAACCAAGAATGAGATTTTCCTAAGTCTATAAAAGTTTGAAAACAGAAGTAAAAAATAGATGTTCAGTGGGAAGTAGTTCATTTCTTCTTGTTTTATAGCCATGAAAGTACAGACAAGTACATTCAATCTAATTTACGGAGTGACTTACAAATTCAAATGAAATGTTTGGTTAACTCTGAAAAATGAAAACGATTTAAATAAACGGGATGCGTTTGCTCACAAAGAACAAAAAGCAGACATCGCTTTGGACTTCCTCATTCTCAAAAGCTAGTAGGACTTCTGACATTGGTCTAGGTGGGCCTTCAGCAAAGCACCCTGCTTGTAGGCATCACCGTTGCACCCATTGCTCATTGCATAACGCTCGAAATGTTCAGTCGGCAGTCAACATTGTGAAACAAGGCTGCACATGTGTCTGTGCCTCAAGCAGGCACTAAATTAGATTTACTGTGCTATTTATTTTATTACTATACAAGCAAAAAAGTAGCGTTATAAACAGTTTGAAAAATAAGGGAATGGAGTCCAACATATTACTCCCAGCACAACTAATCATTTTGACATTTCTCATTCTAAGCTTTTACCATAAATGTGTGTGTGTGTGATTATATACATACACACACACATACACATATATAGGACATATATGTACTTATATATAATATACAGAGGGTGCCAAAGAAATGTGTACACATTTTAAGAAAGGAAAAAAACTATATTAAAATTGGAATACCCAATATATACCAATAACCAAAGATGAATACAAGTTATGTGTATACAATTTTTTGACACCCCCGGTATATACATTATAGTTGGTATATCATATCTTAGTTTATGCTTTTAAATTCGTTTTTCAGTATTTATCTTACTGGCCATTTCAGTTACCTACTATCAATATTTTTCTGTAATAACATAAGGAGTGTTACTATAAGTATTTTTATACATGTAATTTTCCCCTTCTTTTTTGATTTCTTTCCTTTAGTTAGATTCTTAGAGGTATATTTCACTGGGTTAAAGACACTACAAAGTTTTATGGCTTTTGATACATTGTAACAAATCCAACATAGCTGAATTGTACCCATTTAGATATCTTATTCATCTGGATGACATGTGTTAATCTTTTACAAAGTGAGGGGCAGCCATAATATGACAAATACCAAAGCATGGATTCATCCTTTCAACTAATATTTATTGAGAATCGATTCTTCTCTAGGCATCACTCCAGGCCTCCATGGATCTTACATTCTTGGAGAACACTCGTATATCATTTAAAAATCATGTACCTCATATTCTTGAGCAAAATACCCTTTAATAACGTTTCCATTTCAACTCCTTTTCTGAAAAGTACCCTGGGGGCAGTGTTCAGAGGAAGCTGTTTTAACAAGTGTGGTCTCTGACTAGCAGTTCATTCTAGGTACATAGACTAATCTGGGGAAGATGCCAGGAAATCCAAAAACTGGTTAAAATAATGAAATCACTCAAGTAAATTTGGGAATTTAGTATATACCAGAGGTAGCATTTGAGGTCAGTGGATTATTTATGATTAGGTCTAGAAGAAAAAAAAATGAAGGTAGGTCCTTTCCTCATTCTTTATAACCAAATAAAATTTAGATTAAAAAAATATATATGTGTATAAAAAACATAAGACAACTAGTTGAAAACTATTTTCGTAGTTTTGAAGCAGAGGATTCTAGGTAGGAAACAAAATCCAAAAAATCATAGAGAATGGAATTTATGCATCTGTACATATAAAAATGCAACACTTCTATATAGCACACCAAATAAGTGAGATAAATAAAAGGACAAAGAGAAAGAAATATATGTACCCCCTACAACACAAGGCTGCCATACATATAGTACAAAGAATTCTTACAATAAGGAAACCCTCCAAATAATAGGTAAAGGGCAGAAAGATAAAATAGGCATATTAAAAATTATTCTAACTTATACATTTTTCAATAAATACAAACAAAAAATACTATTTTGCCCACTAAATTGGTAGAGATTAGAAAGTTGATAATAAATATCCAGTGTTGAGGAAGAGAAGGAGCGAGATTACCACACATTGTTAGAGGATATATAAATAGAAACATCTGTTTATGGAGCAATTTAGCAGTTATAGATTTTACATGTACATAACTACTCTCACAAATTGGAAATATGTTTGCAAATATATACATATACACATACAAATTCTTTCTCTCTCTGTTTGTGTGTAAGCTATGCTGCCTCAGGCTTGTTTGCCCTAGGCCCAGAGTAACAAACACCAATTTACTGGTTATATGAACTTATTCTCCTGCAAAACACTGGTGGGTTGAATTACTTAGAATGGCTGTTCTGACTTGCACTGATCTCATCCTTTGCTCAACCACTATTACATCATATCACTCAGGGCCTGATATTCTATCTTTTATTGTTTCCTAATGACTTCACACAAAGAATATTTAAGTGACTTGAGACAGTCTATTCTTTTTTGTTTGTTTCTACCCAGTACCCAGTACTGTACACACTAGGTGTGTGTTTACTGAAAGAATTTGCACACGAGCAGGTGTTCAAAAGCTAATAAATTTAAAACCCACTTTTATGGTGCTGTATAATTTATAAACTAGACGAAAGACTGCATGTTTAATATCTTTATCTTACCTCATGTCGAGAAGGGTTTAGATGGATATTTTTAAGAGGAAAAGAGAACATTGGGTTGGTTAACTCTCTGTCTACTAAAATGGTTAATTTCACTACCATGAAATCATACGAGATAGTGGGTTTTCTAATTTTAGCTTGTGAATCTGTCTTCTTGTGTATCTGTGAGCTCCGTGGAATGAGATGTCATGTCTCATTCTCAGAGCAGTGTCCAGAAATTTGGGTCAAATCCCAAGACAGCTGTTGGACAAGGCACCTAACATCTCTGAACCTCTGTTCCCTCAACTGCAAAACGGGAATAAGAACATGCCATGGGTTATAATAGGAAGAAAACAAATTAATATGTGTCAAAGTGCTTGGCAATGAACGGTGAAGGAATAAATGAATGGTTAAGCTCCAGATAGGTGAGCTGATATTTTTATAAATCAGTTCTTTTTGCTTACTTCACCAGACCTATTTGCAATGATGACAAAAGGTATGCCTTAAGCCAGTGGTTTTCACACTTTACTGAGCATCAGAATTTTCTTGTTAAAACACAGACTGCTGGGACTCATCCCCACTTGAATTTCTTATTTAGTGGATGTGGGGTGGGGCCTGAGAATTTGTATTTTCATCACGTTCCTAGGTGATGCTGATCCTGCTGGGCTGGGGACCAAGCTTTGGAAGCCACTACTTTAAACATTCAAGACTGTGTAACTACTTTGAGGCAGCTTCTTTTCAGCCTAAGTGAGAAATGGGCTCTGGGGTTTCAGGTGTGACCTTGATCTTCTAAGCCTTGTCCCTCAGCTCCCTCACCAACACCATGCATCACTTTGCTTGCTTCCTTTGCACTGGAGGGGTCAGCCAGGAAATGGTTTTGTTTCCTACACTGACTTAGGGTTCTACATTCTTTCTCGCCTCATCAGCAACAGAGCAAGGATGGATTACACATTCTTTGAAGGGCAAAGCGGACTCCTCCATCGTGCTTGCTGCTCTTCTCCAAGTTCACGCACGTTGAGAATTAAGTCTTTGTCACCCCAGCTAGCCCACTCTGAGTCTGGGTGGTACAGAGGCCTTGGTCCTTGGCTTTTAATTATTCATGTACCTGTCTTATCTGTTACATGCAAGAAAACGTCAGAACTAGCCAAAAAAGTAACTGGTCGTTTCAGGAAGTACTAGCAAGTGACAAGCTCCAGGAAAAGTAGGAGGTAGTGACTTAAGGACGCAGACGTACAGGTAAAACAGACTTGGGTTTGAACTTCAGCTTAGAAACACAACAGCTATGTGACCCAGGACAAGTAATTTAACTTCTAGGAGCTTCAGGCTTCTCAGCTGTTAAACAGATACATTACCCATTTCAGAGAGCTGAAAAGTTTAAATGGAATGTTATGCTTCAAGGGTTTATACTAGTGCCCCATAAAGTCAAGTCCCTATATGTGGTTAAGTGCTATTGTTACTATTATTATTATTATTATTAGTAGTAGTAGTAGTTTTAACACTCATGAGATATATTTCTATGGTAGAGAAGGGGTGCCTCAAAAAGAAAATGTGATTTCATAAGCCATACACAAAATCAATTTATAGCACTCCTATACAGACAACATAGGCCCACAATGCTTGGTTCCATGTGGCATTCACATGATAGGTTCTCAATAATTGTACAGTGAGTGAAAAGGAACATGGAGAAAGCGAAAAGATCTGCTCAAAGATCTTAGCGTATAATTTCTAAAGGCAGAAGGAATGCTGAAGCAATGTGAACAGTTCTCATCCATATTTACAGTTCTCTGCTGTCATTTCAGTCTCCCCAGCAACAACTGGTTACTGCAGAAGCTTTGCTCTAAGACTGAGTCAGTGGTGACGATACTGGCTCATGAGAGAAACACAGGAAAGGGCAAAACACCAACACAACTTAGCTGAGCAACAGTTGCTTTAAGGAGAGAAATGCAGACCATTCTCGGTACAAACTGTTTGGTGTCACACTTGGCCTTTTATTTGCTACTTGAACTTCAACCTTTCATTTAACTTGTGATCTCATGAATTCAACCAGAGAAATCAGAAAAAAAGATCTCTTTCTGCAAGATGTCTGTCCACAGACAGTCTGAATGCTGGATTTCATCAACTACTGGAGAAGGAAGTACAAAGAGCTCATGTGTTACGGCTCTGGCAGGCCATTCAGAACTGAAGGAAATAGCTTTCAGTTCTCATGAAAATAGTAAGCAAAGATTAGTTAGGGATAACGTGTGATGCCAAGGAAGATAATTGCTCAGTAAACAAACCCACGAAATATTCAGTACATTTAAAAATCCACCCCTCGCACTTCTTTAAAGCACAAAAAAACCCTCTAAAATAGATGAAAATTGTAACCCTTTGTTTTCACTTATAATCAGTGCTTCACATAATGATGGACTAAAACTATCTCAGGTTCTTTGGATATACATAACTCACTTTATCTGCTGAAGGCTCATGTGAACCCTAATTCTTTCTCAATACGAAGAAAAAAAATATTGTCTTGTCAGGAAAGTCATGACATATTTGTTCTATGTTTTTCATTGCAAAAATGTATCATGACTTTTCTGACACACCACGAGTAGCAATCATTACAGCAGGAGCTAGAATGAGGGTAGAAGTCTAGGTTCTCACCATCTTTATTTTCCCTTGTAATAGGCACAAATTTCATGGAAAAATAAGAAGCTTCTGAGAAATGTAGGTCTCTGAACAAGTCATATCTCCCATAAGTAAGTGAAGACTTAAATAGAACAAGTGATAAGGCAAGAAAATAGCATAAGAAGAAAAAAAAAAGCAAGAACACTACCCAGTAAATAAGCACTTTCTTGGAAACAAACAGAATAGGACACAATGGTGCTGAGACTGCATGCCAAATAACTAACATATCTATTATTTACATTTTTTTCCAAATTGATTGAAAACCATAGTGTTGGCCACATTTATTCAGCACTCACTATGTGCAAGGTGCTCTACTAGGGAGAATCAAAGATGCAATATACCTTATCTTTAATTATAAGGAATTTATCATCTAAATGAAGAAAGAAGAATGTATCTATAATATCTGTAATACAATACGCATAATAGTATGCATAGTAAACATCTAGTGTAGAACAGCTAACTAATTATGGCGCTTAGATGGTAGCTAAAGGTTCTGGCTTTAAGAGACAGAATGGATATGAGGGAGGGAGCAGCCTAAAGGGATAGAAAGCAAAGGAAGGGCTATGGCTTTAAAAGAATGTGGTGAAACAACTTTAGAGGATGCAAAGATCTTCACTACACCATGAGCATGCAATATGGGCTCTTTAACTCTTGACACGTTACAAATAAGGGGAGACAGAAAGATATTAAGTCATTTGTAGAAGCTATTCCAAGTTTGTCTGAGTAGATGAAGCAGGTCCCTTAGGTTATTCAGGCCAATCCTCTCAATCCTATTTCTCCAGGAAAGAGACTTGACAAATCTGACCCAGTGAGTCTCTTGAGCCTCAGCTCAAATCTCTAAAGAAAAAGCAGATGTGGGAAGCTATAAACGTTAACTGTTATCAAGATAAAAGGTAGAGAAGGTTGGAGGAACCTGGAGAGGAGAAACATTTCAGTGTAAGCATTAGTGCTGGAAAAGATGAGCTGATTCAACAGGGTCTTTCTGTTTGCAGCAGCCCCTCTCTCCTCACCGTGGGCTGAGACAGCGATGTTGCTGCCCCACCTGGGGTTCCCTGTGCCCTTCCAAACTTGCCAGGGCCACTGACCTGGCTGTGCTCCAGGGAGAATAATTTAGCTCCAATTACTTAAGCTGCTTTATTGGTTTCACAGAGAAAATCCCCTGAACCGACTTTCACAAAACCAGACAATGCCACACAGAGGGCACAAACTTATTTTTCCTCAAATGCCTTTTTTTTTTTTTTTTTTAGCAACAATTGGAATTGAAACAACAAAAGAGGCCAAGCTTCCTTCTCTCAGTTCAGTGGAAAACTCCCAATTCAAAAGCTTCCGACAGTTAACAGGATCACAAATATTTCAATATAAAAGATCCATTTAAGGGTTCAGATTCAGAAGGTTTTTCTTTGGGGGCCATCACTCGAAATAAGCCAATGAGGGGGCAAGTCCTCAGTTCCCCTTCTTTCACCACTCCCCACTCCCAAATCTGCCAACAACCGGTAAATAACTCCCCAGATGCACGCTAATGGCAGTTGCCCAGAACGTACATCTGCTGCGTGTATGAAACTCGCTTTGACATATAATTGCCAAATATAGAATTATTCACTTCAGTGCTATCGCAGACTGCTCAATCCAAGGGCAGACACATTTGGGAAGCTCACTATTTGAAAAGAGAAAATAAAAGACCAGCCATTTGCATCTTTCAGTCTGGGTTCTCTTACTAGAACATGCAAACACGACAGGCCATATCAAAGTGTTAGTTTCTACTTTGAACTTGATTGCCTGGAGGCTTTAGGGGAAAACTGTATGCCAGGATAAGGCAAAGAGGCAGCTAACTACAATTCAGGCTCTGGAAAGGTCAAGGTGAGTCACAGGGGACGTAGAGGGGAATGGGCAAAGGACAGCTGCTCAGGCCAGCAGGGTCCCACAGAGCAGCTTAGCATGCACCTAGAATGAAAAGATACACCCCTATTACCTTAAACATCGCTCTCTAACAAGGATTATAAAACAAAAATCTGAGAAGCCAATGCAGGAAAGGTACTCGGAGATGCATTTGAAATGAAAAAGAAAACAAAAAAACAAAAACAAAAACAAAAAAAACACCACTTTGAAGTATAGGTGCACAATGGCAATTATTTCTCATGTTTAGGAATTAAGGAATTATGAATTAAAATAAGTAGCAAATTGAAAAACCGAGCCTGAATAAAAAAACTCTACCAGTTCTGACATAAAGCCCTCGCTCATGGTTTTCCACTGGACTTCTTCATTCACACACTTACGCAAACACAGACACTTGTGAACTGGCTGAAGGAAGAGTCCACATTTAGACGAATGCATGTCGTTCGAGTTCACAGTAACTGCAGGACTTAGAAACTCGTTAGTGAACAGCTGTGCAAGAGGCACCAGATCCCAGGAAACTATGGTGTCCATGGCTCCGAGGGCACAGATGAGAACCTTCTACCTAGGATATATATTTTTTTAAATTTTATTGGGGAACAGTGTATTTTTCCAGGACCCATCAGCTCCAAGTCAAGTAGTTGTTTCAATCCAGTTGTGGAGGGCGCAACTCAGTGGCCCATGTGGGGATCGAACCGGCAACCTTGATGTTATCAGCACTGTGCTCTAACCAGCTGAGCTAACCGGCCGCCCCCTATGATATTCTTACAGAACCCCAACTGGGACTGTTCTTCCAACACTAGTGTCTCCCCTCCTTCCTTCCCAAAAGCTGAGCGGGTAGGATTATCAACAAGCAGAAAAATGTAAGTTTATGAACCGTGTAGTTTTCCATTCAACTAAATTTTCTAAGACTCAGGGATGGTAAGTATTATGTTGCTTTGTGTACACATGTACAGGGCAGCTGGATCAGGCTCATATTTAGCTTAAGCACATCAACCTGGATACTCTTGATAGAGGGAGGAAGGAAGAATGAGAGGGGGATGGAGAGAGAGAGAAAAAAAAGAATATGAATAAACGAGTGAAAAATAGGAACTGGGAATTGTAGATCTTAAATTTCCTTAGTCTATATGAGTACCCCATAACCATTATAAGATCCACCATAATGGCCCAGGGTTGAAACATCATCTAATTAAATATCTATTTATTTCAATATAATCTCCTTTGTAAAAATTTCCTTGATTACCCTTGCCCAACATATCTGTTTGGATTCTCATACTATTTATTGTCTACGGGGCTTTATGCCACATACTCTTCCTTTTACCATTAATTTTGTTGATGAATTCATACTGAGGCTACTCTCGTGTGAGGGAGGGGTTTGTTTTGAAGATACTGCATGTGACTGAGACCGGTGGCTCACTGTCCCCAGCTGAGTAGCCGAGGCAGAATAACCCATCCCTCCTCCTATTCTGTGCACATGCCCCTGCTTGTCCTGGGGGACAAGCGAGATCAGGAACATTCAACAACCACTGAGAAAATGTAAAGATCACAAGGGCGGCTTTTAGAATGAAGACCGATTCTAAAATAAACAGAGCCTTAGAATCCCTGTTTCACCCCATACACCTGTGCACTCGTGGTCTCTTCAGATTTTCCAGGGAGATCCCAGCCTGCTAATTTTGCCCAGTAAATGTCAGCAGGCAGGGCTAGGAGAGCCACAGACATTGTGGGCATCGTCAGCGCGGCCTGTGACCAGGCACAAAGTGGCTGTGCTTGGCGTATGCATCTCCGTGCCCACGTGCAGGCCATGATGTCATGGAGACTGTGCTGTCTCCTGCAGAGCACTGTACACCATCTATCGGAATCTAACAAACAGCTCAGTTTTCAGTTCCGTCCCACCTGTCACAACCAGCTAGACTGGACCGCTGAATAGTTTGTGAATTGTGAATTGTTCGATGACCGTGAAAATAAAGCATTAGGATGTAAGCCATTCCTCCCCTCCCCCAAGACGGAGAACATAAATGTTAGAAGAAATGGAAGACACAATTGGAGAAGCCTGTAAGTGAGAGTGCTTCACGTTTCTTAGATAACTAAGCATTCTCCAGGAATTACAGGCATTTTTAAAGACAAGAGAGAGAACGTAGCTTTTCACTTGCCTAAAAAACAGTTCTCCCTAGTAAACTGCACTCACAACCATACACACACACACACACACACACACACACACACAGTCACACGCTGTCTTCAAACTCGATAGGAAACTGAATTTGACATTGTTTGGTAAACTCTTAATGAAAAATAACCAGAACCGATGTTGTATTTTAATAACACTTTCCAAATAAACGAGTTAAGAACAGCAGTCAGGAAACTCTTTGCCACCATTTCTCCTGCAAATCCCAGAAATAAAGAACGTAACATAAAAATAGCTCGTTGTCCCAGTTCTTCTTGGTTCTTGCCTAGATACTGATTAAGTGAAAGGACTGTGCTGAAAGTTGGGTGTTTAATGTTCATTCTTTGCCTCTATCCTATTTTAAAAGAGTCCCCCCCCCCAAATGTTGTATGAAAAGTAGAAATTGTAGTGCAATAGAAATTTATTTTATGCTTAAGGATTTCTAAATAAAGAATACCTTACTTTTGATATTACTTTTTTAGACAGTGATGGTTTTGTGTTCTTTAAAGAGAGAATCCCACATTCAATAGGACATCCCAGTTTAGACCCATTCCCCAGGGCCTTTGCGCTGCCTTTCCTTTCTGCTCCATCTTTGCACACTTGATAAACTCTTCTTGGAAAAGAGTTTTAATAATTTCTCCTTTTACTAATCCAGATCCCAACTCAAATATCATCTAATCTGAGAGGCCTCTCTGACTACCCTAAATAAAATAGCTCCCCTAGTCATTACCTACCCATCTTACCAAATTTACCTTACTCATTACATTTATTTGGACCTGAAATTGCCTTATTGGCATAGTCGTCTGCGTGATTATTATTTGACTTTCTGCACTCGATACAAGCTCTATTTTTATAGGGTTTCAGGTTGTCTCATTTGCTACCGTATCCCTGACACCATTAGAAAAGCGTCTGGCAAAAGGGAAGTACTCAGAATATCTGATATTTGACTACTTGCCATGTCTATATAAATGGTAACAAAAATTAACATCGGTGAGTAAAGTGTTCTGAGTACATACTCTTTTATAAATACCTGCTGTCCTCACTTTCACAACGTGGCTGAGGCCCAGTGACATTGATGGCCTCTATGGTGCTCTTCTCTAGCTGTAGTGTATGTACACCCTTCACTGAGAGTGTTGGTTAAAATAGTCCCTTCGAACAATTTCTGTCTGCACATATATAATAAGCCTTAATGTGGTGAAGAGCTGATGGCATCTCTTCAAATAACACCTAAATGAACTACTACTTTTTATAAATCACCCTATCACATACTGGTCAGTTTGAGGTCCTTTAAAACATTTATCACATGTATTCTTAACCCCCAAATTAAATTTACTAGTGTGATTTATGCTTTCTTTAGAGTAATTCAATCTAAGTCCTTATCAACTGGACTTTTTTTTTTACATTTCTTTAAAAACAAAGCTAATTTAAATTATATGCCAGTTTGAATCAAAAGAGTTCAGCCATACTACCTGAAATTTTAAAATTCCTAACCATAATGCCAAGAGGAATCTAATTTGACCATACTTAGGAGGTTAAGCACAGCTCTATTTTTCATGTCTAAAATTTCTACTTGGTATCAGTAATTCTCTCCATAGTTTTGAACTAAAACAAAGAGATATTAAATTAATGGACTCTGAAAAAAATCCAAAATACCTGGTTTTTTTTTTCAGAATCCAAGAAACAATTCTAATAGAGAATTTTCTAACCAGTTTCAATGTTCAATGAATCTCCCACTCCGCGTGTGCATGCATGCCTCTGTGAGAGTGAGAGAGTGAGTGAGAGAGAGAGAGAGAGAGAGAGAGAGTATGTGTGTGTGTGTGTGTGTGTGTGTGTGTGTGTG
>NW_017731389.1:3851453-3861190 GCF_001890085.2 Hipposideros armiger | reverse complement strand
CCCCCAATTAAAAAAAAAAAAAGTTTCCTTTACACTCCTGTCTTAGTCCCATATACCACACACACACACACACACACACACACACACACACACACCCCAGTAATATTTTTAATTTGGGCCCAAATACCACTCCTTTGTCTCAAGAGAAACTCTTCTCTAGAAAAATACTGAAACCCCGAGGAAGCCAGTTTACCTGACCCCAGGATGCCCATGTTCACATGAGGACATTCTATGCGAACACGTTGAAGGAGGGGAGAAAGGCAGGAGGGAAGGAGGAAGGGAGGAGATCACTCAGGGTTCAGAGGGACCTGGTAGCTGACTGACCTTGAACAAGTAGTTGTACTTGTTGAAAATGAGAATATCCTTTTCACAGGGTTACAAGGGTCAAATGTGATCATGTATATGCAAGTCGTTTGTAAATAACAAATCAATACACATCCTTTGAGACTCGAAACTTTTATTTTTTCAGTTTCCCTCTCAGGTCCTTAGAGGTTCCTCTCAAAGCACTGCAGTATCCTATCCCTTCATCCAAGGAGAAAATTTGCTCTACTGTCCTTTTAATTCTTGCTAAGTTTACATTATTATCCCACTGTATGGACATTGTATTTTACCTTCCCCCACCCCCGCCAATGTTCCAACAGAGTAACATTATTAAAATTTGCTATTACACTGAACTGAGGCAGAAATATCATAAACATGGAGTCTTCAGGGAAACAAGCCAGCGTTAGAGCCTTGGATTCACGATAGAGGTCTATTATTTAGATAGATGGCACACACCGCCTTATGTAACCATTTCTACCAACGGGGAGGCTGGCATGACACCTGACAGAGATTTGTTCCTAAAAGAGTTTAAATTTTTCATTAGGCTGCCTGTATAAAAAATGCACACAGAATATTCTCCAAGTGGGGAAACAGTTAGCTAAAAGGATCAGAATTGATGATTACCTTTTCCACCATCTTTTCAGGACTCTAGGCTTTCTATGCCTAAAATGTCAAGCAAGTGTTTAGCTCTGAAATTAGGGAAAGAAAAAAAAAAAAGAATCCTTCCTCTAGCCTGAGAAAGAGGTTTCCACCTTTACATGGCTTGGAATGGCAATCTCCCATAATTAGAAGCCTTTGTCTTTCAGGCAATGGAGAAATATGTGCTGAAACAATGGGTGCCTTGCTTCTGGACTAATCATCTGCACACTGTCAAAACGCCTTTTAGTTTCCCTTCTCAAGGTGATTAGGCTGGTGGGGTGATGAGAACTGCAGCACGATTACCATCCATTTCCCTTTGCTGCAGTGCAGATTCTTTCCGACCCAACACCCGTGTCCTCGGTGACATTTAAATACAGAAGGCGAGCTTTCCCTTTTGAAAACGGATGCAGCAATCCAAAGAACAGATGTGGAGATAGATCCACTGCTCTTAGGAATTAAATGAGAATTCTGTCGGTCTCTAATATCACAATATTTCAATCCTGGGTGTTTTAGAGAGATGGCAGGGGGTGGGGGTGGAATCTGTATTTCGGGAGCCTGCTGTGAATACATATGGGGATTTTATGGTTTGTCTAATGCTTGTCTATTTTAATAAAGAGAATACATTACAACAGCAGCACAATTTCATTTTATGCGCCATGTGTTGCAGTACTGAAATAAAAGCAGCCCTCGATCCTGGAATCTTTTTATCTCTCTGCATTGTTCAGTTTATTCCAACCCTGCCTCTGAAATTTTTTTATCAAGAAGAGTACATTCGCCACAAGGAGGGAAGAAAAAATCTCTAGGGGGCAACANGGTGGGTGGGTGTGCACGTGCGAATGCGGATCTAACTTTATCAGAAACAATTGTTTTATCCCAGGGAGCTGAGGAACAAGAGTATTCAGCTAAAAAGGTCAAGAAACTTGGAGTGTCATTTGTTTCAAGCGGATGTAAAATATGTCTTACCATGTAAGGAGCAAATGAAAGTTACTATCTAAAGTATTCTCTTGTCCTTATACACAGGAGATCCAAGAAGATGGGAGCTGGATCTATTGAAGCTAAAAGAAATCTTTTGGATGAAAATCACTTTTAACCTTTGAATCTAATCTTATACATAATTTTTACTTAAAACGAGAAACTCAGAATTATTTTTCTTGGTTTTTATCTATAATCTATTGATAAAAGAAAAAGGATGTTGAACTTTACAGAGAAGGATTCTTTCTGAGAAAGACTGATGAAAATGAAAAAATGACACACCTGGTTAACCTACTAACAATTATGCTCTTTAGAAAAGAAAGTAGGACAATAGAATCCCGTAAGTGAACTGCTCTTGGAAGTTTTCCCCGATAGTTGTGGTCTTCAGTAATGGTAATTTGATATATTAGAATTTCACAGAGGAATTTTTAAATCACTTCTTCAAAGTTTCTATAGTGAATGCCTTATTAGCTGGAATGTTTGGGGAATGGAATTGTGTTTAATTTTTGGTTCAACTCAAGACTTTTCAGAAAATGCTTTTTGTTTAGCCTTTGATGTTGAAAATATTTCATAAATTCATTAGCCCACTGTGTTTCACATACTTTAGTCACTTTCGTAACAAAGGAACTGTTAGGAGTTTGTTGTCCTGGATATTATTCATTGTAGTAGAATATGGTACAGGGAGAAATGGAGGAGATATATTCCAAGACATATTCTGAACATTTGTTTATAGTGTATTCCTGGTTATAGTACATTTTGTCCCGATTCCCCACTCTGGTGAACATAAAGAGAAAAAAGTCAGTTCAGATTTATTAGTTTGGTTCTAGTCAGCAGAGGTTTCATGTATGGTACCTCATACTATATTTCCATTAACCTAAGACATTATTTTTTTGTGAAACTTATATTTGCTGATTGCTAATAAACAAATACACACAGTATAAAAAAAAAACAATGCCAAAATCTTAAAGTAAAAAATCATCACCTAGAGATAACCATGGTCTACCATTTTGGTGCAACGACATCCACCTGTACATGCATAATCACAGCTTTATAAACTGAGAGGGGATTATGCTTCACATCCCTATAGCTTACTTGATAGATCCACCAACACTACTACGCTATTAGGATATCCTATACAGTCATTTATAATGCTTCTGTAGTGTTCCATTATCTACTTAACTCAACGCCTAGTGATGAGTTGGAATGTTTCCAAATATTATTAGGAAACACCACTATAAAAACACTCCCAAAACTTTGCACGTACATCATTGCACACTTGTTTATCTTCTTAGGATAAATTCCAAGAAGTATAAACTATATTTAAGTCACATGTCTATACAGACACAACCAAGAATATTTCCTATGAATAGATATTTTGTATGTTTTCTCATTTCAGAATACTGTACTGAAGGTTGTATTGAGCTAAGACATATCATGAAGAGACCAGATAACTAAAACTATTTAAACTGTGTATACAAAATTCTAGGAAGGCAGGCCGCCTGCTATCCCAAACTAGAATATTTCTATCACACGTGAGCCAGCAGGGCTTTGGCCCAAAGCTCCCATAGTACCTTAATGAATACAAGTGGTCAGGGTTGTGGTTTCACATTTCACCAGGGGAATGCCCACGGACAAGGATGGAATGTCAGGTGGAAGCAAGAGTTCCTCATTCAGCACTTTCCATTTACCTCCAGCAGCTGGCTTCAGGCAATGTCCAAGGGATGCACACCCCCACACACGTTCATTCATTTTTTTCAGCAAACCTCAGAGAGCATCATCGTCTCTTGAGAACCACGCGTGGTCATGTGGTCCATGTCCAGAGAGCACACTCTGTCTAAGTGATGACTGCAGGACCAGGTGGGCTCATAAGGAAAAACTCTGTCTGAAGCAATTCAGGGATGTCTTCCGACAAGGGACACTAGAGCAGGTCCTGGAAGGGTGAAGGGGCTGGGTTACCCTGGACAGAGGGAGACTTGTGCTCTGGTTGCCCATTGGATATTCCCATCCACCCCTTCTTTGGCTACCTCCACAACAGAAAGGCTAACTCTTCCCTTTGCCAGCCTCCCTTGCAACTGGAGGAGCGTGAATACGCAGTTCTGGCCAGTGACACAGCAGTCTGCTAGAGGCTTCTGGGAAGCCATTTTCTTTTTCCGATAGAGACACTGAATGAGCTAGTCCTGTCCTTCATTTGTTTTTCTCTTGAATGCAGATTTGAAGCACAGAGCTAGGTAACCAAATTGTGAAGACCAACATCACTACACCTTGGAACAAGCACCAGCAGCTGTCGGCCTTCAGACTGCTTGTTTTGTGAGGAAAACAAACAAATATTTTGTTTACACCACTGTTAGCCAGATATACAGCTTATGGGTGGCTGAAGGCATTCTGAACTAGCACATCACTAGTCTCTGGATAGAGGCAAGAAAATTACTGGTGAATAAGGGGCCAAGACTAAGCAAAATAGGGATGAGTGCTTCAGGCTTCAAACTGTCCGACTTAATCAACTCTCTTATTCTCTCAGTATATGGCCCTTTCAAGTTAAGGAGGCACAGTTAAACAGACAGGGCAACTTTTCTACCAAATGTCAAGGCCTAAAAGGGCATATGAGTATGTATTTTATTAAGAAAAAATGTTGATATTGTCTGGTAATAAATTTGAAAGCTATGGTTTCCTGAAGACACACCAATTTCAAAAGTACCCCAAACAAACTCTAACATGAATCATAGGACCAAGAAGTAAATATAATGTAGGTATTAAACATGATAGTGAGAAGATAGTACAACCAGGCAAAGGGAATGCATGAGTATAATGTCCTTTCTGTATCCTGTCTTGTTGCAGAAACATTAAAAGTTTATATGAAAAGGCCATTTCTTAAAAAGTCAAGAGCCAAAGTGCTATCAGGCATATATATATATATATATATATATATATATATATATATATATATATATATATATATAGAGAGAGAGAGAGAGAGAGAGAGAGAGAGAGAGAGAGNATATATATATATATATATATATATATATATATATAGAGAGAGAGAGAGAGAGAGAGAGAGAGAGAGAGAGAGAGAGAGAGAGAGGGAGAGAGAGACTGACTGACTTAAGGGAAAACAAAACAAACCATCTGGACTATCATGTATCTTGGCCAAATGAACAATCTAAAGGTAAGATGATTCAAGGATGCTCAAGGGACCTAAAAATGATGTAAAGAGATGTCTAATGAGAAAAACTAATGATACAAATGTATATGATTTGTTGGTAAAACAAGACAATAAATATTCAGACAGCTGTCATAACAAATCAAATAGCCTAGTAACTGTTTTCCAAGGTAATGAGAAAATAAGGTAATCATTTTAATACGGGCAATTCAAAAAATCATAAATAAATGGGGAAGAACTTTTGAAGAAAATAATAACAATAAAAACAAACAAATATAGAGACATTTTATGTATTCCCACAGGGTGAGGGACAATATCCTAACAAACAGGTGCTATTACATGGGTCTGTTTCTCTGAAGCAAATAATAAAAAATCACCATGCATTAGAGTGTGAAATAGAAGATGCATAATAAATTTTCAGGTGTGAAAAACATAGACTTTAAAATCTAAGAGGGTAAGACATTGATTGTTATTTACCACTTATTTCCTAGTATCTTGCACAGCGTCTGCTAAATAATAGGTGCTAAAATACTTGAGATTTAAAAATACCTATGAATAAACTTAACAAAGGATGTGAAAAACCTACACACTGAAAACTATAAGACATTATTAAAAGAAATTGAAGAAGACACAAAGAAATGGAAAGATATTCTGTGTTCATGGATCGGAAGAATCAACATAGTTAAAATGGCCATATGACCCAAAGCAATATACAGATTTAATGCAATCCTCATCAAAATCCCAATGGCATTTTTTTAAAAGAAGTAGAACAAAAAAATCATCAGATTTGTATGGAATCACAAAAGACCCTGAATAGCCAAAACAATCCTGAGGAAAAAAACAAGGCCAGCGGTATCACACTCCTTAGATTCAGTTTATACTACAAAGCAATAATAATCAAACATGGTATTGGCAAAAAAAGACATACAGACCAATGGAATAGAATTGAGAACCCAGAAATTAACCCACACATATATGGGCAGATTATTTTTTACTAAGGAGCCAAAAACATACAATGGAAAAAAGAAAGCCTCTTTCTTAATAAATGCTGCTGGCAGAGCCCTGGTTAGGATCCCACATGAGGGCCAGTGACGCTGTGCCCTCTACAGCTAAGATGGTGAACAACAGCTCAACCTGGAGTTGGGCTGCAGTGAGTCACCGGTGACGGTGTGGACTGCAGT
The DNA here is from genome assembly GCF_001890085.2 of Hipposideros armiger. Lineage (NCBI taxonomy): Eukaryota > Metazoa > Chordata > Mammalia > Chiroptera > Hipposideridae > Hipposideros > Hipposideros armiger. The sequence continues at coordinate 3,854,920 of NW_017731389.1, read as the reverse complement.
GGGGCTGGCCGGCAGCTGGCGTGAGCTTTTGTGAGCTGCCGTGAGCCGCAATCGGCCGTCCAATGGCCAGCGAGCGACCACCTCACCCAGGAAGAGCGCAATGATCACAATGCCAACATGGGCCAGTGAAGTGACGTCCTCCACAACTAGACTGAAGAGCAAAAAAACAGCAACTTGTCTGTTCCCCTCCCAATTCCCCAATAAAATCTTTTAAAAAATAATAATAAATAAATAAATGCTGCTGGGAAAATTGGAAAGCCACGTGCAAAAGAATGAAACTGGATTGCTATTTGTCACCATATACCAAAATTAACTCAAAATGATTAAAGACTTAAACATAAGATTTGAAACAATAAATTGCATAAAAGGAAAAAGCAGAAGAACCCAAACTTGGGTTCAGAGAAGATTTCATGAATTTGACCTCGAAGTCAAGGGAAGTAAAAGCAACAATAAATGAATGGGACTATATCAAAATAAAAAGCTTGTGCACAGCAAAAGAAACCATCAACAAAACAAAGATGCAACCATCCAAATGGGGAAGATATTTGCAAACAACTCCTCTGATAAGGGGCTAATATCCAAACTATATAAATAAATCATACAACTCAAGAACAAGAAAACAAACAATCCAGTTAAAAAAATGGACAGAGGACCTCTACAGGCACTTCTCCCACGAAGACATATAAATGGCCAACAGATATCTAAAATAAAAGCTCAACTTCACTAGCTATTAGGGAAATGCAAATCAAAAACACAATGAGATACCACCTCAAACCTGTTAGAATGGCTATCATCAACAAGGCAAGTAATAATAAGTGTTGGTGAGGCTGTGGAGAAAAAGGAACCCTCATGCACTGCTGGTGGGAGTGTAAATTGGTACAACCACTATGGAAAACAGTATGGAGGTTCATCAAAACTTTAAGAATAGAATTACCATATGACCCAGCAATCCCTCTCTTGGGTAACTAACCCCACAAACCTGAAAACATTTATCCATAAAGATATATGTACTCCTATCATCATTGCAGCATTATTCCATGGCCAAGATGTGGAAACAACCAAAGTGTCCTTCGATAGGTGACTGGATCAAGAAGACGCAGTATATATATACAATGGAATATTACTTGGCTGTAAGAAAAGATGAAATACTGCCATTTGCGACAACCTGGATGGATCTTGAGATTACCATGCTAAGCGAAATAAATCAGAAAGAAAAAGTCGAGAACCATATGACTTCACTCATATGTGGAATATAAAACTGAAAGGAACAAATGAACAAGAAAAATAAACAAACAAATAATCATAGACACAGACTATAGTTTGGTGGCTACCAAGGGTAAAGGGGAGCAGGGATGGTAGAAGAGGGTAAAAGGGGTCAGATATATGGTGATGGAATGAGAAATGACTCTGGGTGGTGAGCACACAATGCCATATATAGATGATGTATTATAGAAATGTACAATTGAAACCTATATAATTTTACTACTCAATGTCACCCTAATAAATGTAATAAAGATAAAAAACAGAAAGCAAAATACTTGTTAAAAAAAAGAACAGAAGGAAAAGAGAGAAGAGAAAATAAGAAACTTCCTAGAAGAACAAGGTGTTTATAATGGACAGCTTTTCCAAGTCATAGAGATCTCACTCAATATAAAATACTCATAAAGTTGCCAAATATTATTCAAGAAATAAAAAACAAGAGGAAACATTCTTACGAAGTAGGTTATGACCCACACATTTTGAAGATCACTCACAATTCCATTCTAGATTCTATTAATCAAAATCCAACAGTATCTATTACCACTTTCGCTGAACATTTATGTTTGTTATAGAATAAATCTCTAAAACACCTAAAGGCAATCTGTTCTTAGAAAGGAAGATAAAATTATTTTGAATGAGGTTACTAACATTTACCACTTGTTAGAAGCATTCCTCTCTTGGTTGACTAATATTTAAGAAATACCTTCTTATCCATGAAACTCTCAACCAAGGTTTAATCTGAAATAAATTCTTTAATGGGACAATAAGAAAGCATCAGATATTTATTTAGCACTTCCGAAACACTTTATGTTGATGTTGACCATTTCGGGAAATTTTCCCAACAATCACCTTGAAGCTGGAATCATTGCTGTCTTTGTTTTATAGATGAGCAAACAGGCTTTGTGAAGTTAATTAAGAAACCCAAAGCTACACAGTAAGCAATGGAGAAGAGATGAACACACAGAAAACATGCGGAAATCCGATTGCAGAGCTGACTCCTAACCACCATGATAAAATGTAATTGGGTCAATGGTAGTGACGGTAATGATAATTGATACTACTAATTACCATATACACAGTTGTTGGGACAACCTCATTCATAGTTCATCTTTGTAAGTCACACCAAACCTTAGTTGTCCCTCTCCTGTAAAGGGCAAAATACATATTTCTTAGGACCAAAGTATTAAATCTCTGTACTTGGAAATTCTTTTTCAAATACCAACTTGTTTTTCCCCTCCCTTTATGCCTTATGTGCTAATGACCCGGCCAGGAGAGAAAACACATTTAGCATCTCCTCCAGGCCTCTGGAATACTATTTAGACAGGGTTAGGCCTTTCTTCACTGCTTTCACTATCTACGGTCATTGCCTGGAATTGTTATATGCCTGAAGCTGTTATTCTGGCAGAATAAGACAGTACTTTTTAGATTCTTCTGGTGCTTGCTGCCAGAGAGAAAATGAATGGCTGCTGTAACTGTACTCTGGGTGTATACTTAAGAGATCTCATCTTGGATTCCTAATATACATAGGGTTAACTGGGCTTAAACAAATTCTGAAAACTGTTATCCATAGCATGTTATGCTGTGGTCCTAATGTGATCTTGTTCATCCTCTCTGAAATATTAAAAGCGGTACCTTCTTGTTTCTCTAATTCCAGTTCATTGATTAGAGAATAGGCTATTTAAAAACAGAGCTAAGATTTAATGTTTTAAGTTGGCATCAACTCAATCTCTACATGCATAAGGCATGTTACTGTGATATTAGAACCACGCGAACTGGCCTTCCTAGTGAATTTTGAAATGAAAGAAGAATTATGAAAAAAAAAAAAAGACAACTGCAGGAGGTGTGAGTTGTGTAAGCAGGCAATACATAAATGAAGAATGCACATAACTAGTAAACATATAATATTCATCTGCACTAAATAAAGTATTGCAAATTGAAACAATAATGACATAAACATTGTTCATCTATGAAATTGGCAAAGCAAAGTTAACACTCAGTGCTGTAGAGGGCAGAATGAGGTCAACATGTCGCCAAAGCGTAGACTGGTTCAAGTGGTATGGAAAACCACTTCATAGTGTGCTTTATCATCAAATCAAGAAAGTTCCCTTTGGGGCCGGCCGAGTGGCGCGATGGTTAAGAGCTGGCTTGGGATGCCAGAGGGCCCCAGTTCGGATCCCACATATGAGAGTCAGTGACACTGCCCTCCA
>NW_017731389.1:3797256-3849283 GCF_001890085.2 Hipposideros armiger | reverse complement strand
CCCCCCCCCAAGGTAAGTACTCTTTGTCTGGTTACTATGAGAATCAAATGATAGAACCTCACTTTTGAGGCAGTGGTACACAGTTGTGGAGAAGAAATAGATGCAGAATGTTTTATAATACTTGTTCTCTTATCACCTCCCAGAGGCTGACAGGATACCAAAGCAAATACTACTTCTCTTCATTCAGAGGGGGAAGGGTATACTGAGCTTTTCAGTTTTATCCATTTTATTGATCATTCTTACTAAATTTCCACTAGTCCATCATTTATTCCACTCCACACAATGGGCATACACGCCACACAAAGTTAAAGTATAATCACAAAGCGCTGTTAGAAATTTTTTAGTGAACTAGAAATTAAAATAGAGCCAAATTAAAATGCAACAAGAAATAAAATTACTTGAAATCTATGTTACAGGCTGGAAATGGATCTGCGCCTTTTTCACTAACAATTTGACACTTAGGATGCTCCGATGTGTTTTAGAAGCAATCCCCTGAAATTCTATGTGGGCACGTATTAGGTCCCCATTCTTGGCCTATGCACGTACTCTATAATGATCCCCGAAGGGGGAAAATACTCCTTAAAAACGTAGTTTAAAGATTCTTATTTGACATAGAAGACTCAAAGAACTAACATTAAGGTTTCAACAAGGGTGCTGGAACTCCTAAAACTGGCTGCTTCCAGGGGAGGAGGAATACTGACTGGGAAAAGGCACAAAGGAACTTTCAGAGGCGATGAAATGTAATGTATCTTAGTGGGAGAATGGAATAAACAACTCCGCCTTTATCAAAACCGATTTAATACACACTTAGGGTCATTGCATTTGACTCAAGGAAATGACAACTCAATTAAAAAAAATCTTACTCAAAACATTAAAAAATAAGATTCTAAGCACAGAGTTCCATTCAGAATTTTCTGGATATGTATAGTACTTGTAAGGCAATAAACAAAAAGAATGCCTTTTGTTGAACGTTTACATGAAAGCCGAGGGACTCCTGGTGCCACCCGTCTCTGCTTCAGTGCCACACTTTTCTAAGACATTATCATTAAAAGTTTATTGTTATGAGATGACAGTAAATATTGCTGCGAATGCAATTAAAATCTCTGCATTAAATTGCAAGTTCAAGCTAAAATTCTGGGCTAGGCATTTCTGCCAAACTCCCCACGATGACATAAGGGACTTTGGGACTTCCCAGGCATATCTGAAGTAAATGTCCCAGCTGTGGTCTACAGAACAAAAGATTGAGTTTTAGGAAGGCCTCTCCCCATAGAATATGCGTATGTCCCGATTTATGATACTTGGATAACGGACCTCAAAGATACACACCTCAAGACATACTCATTCTAATATAAAGGATTCCTTGATATTGTCAAATGCCATCATGTATTTTACATCTATTCAGGAACTTCTGGGTTAACATAACTGTCTACTACAAGAAGCAGTTGGTTTTTTAAAAAAAAACAAACTGTATCCTGTTTTCTCTCATTTTGTCTACTTTGATTTTCAACTAAACTAGGCTCTTTTATTAGATTAGATGCCTGTTTATTTCTGCTAGAACTAATAACTGTAAATACTGATATGCAGTTGTTAGGCTACTTAAATTAAAAACACAGACAGATATACAAACACACACGAACACAATCATATAAGAAGAATTAGAAAAAAATTAATCTCAGTTTTTTAGGGTAATGACATGCCTTACTGGTAATTCAGGCTTTAATATTAAAGCAACATTTTTCATCAAAACATTATGTACTCTTCCCCAGACTTGTTTTATAAAAGGTCTGCTGAGTATATTCATATTTTTGCAGAAGTCTTTACAATGAAGCTTCAAACTTGAACTATTCTTTCAATAAAAGCACATTTCAGAAAAGTTAAATCTAGTGCATGTTGTTACAATCAGTTTGACAAATTTTCAGATCATTCTTATATCTCGAGTGTAATCATGGCCATTTTTATTAAAGAACATACTTGTAAAGAAAAACAACTGTTAAGTTATTTGTCAAGATACTTAATTTTTAATTTCTTGAAACTTCTGAAAATAAAAGTTTTAAAGATATGTGAAAAAAACAGATTGCATTAAATGATCATGCAGTTTATTGTGGATGACTTTCTTCTATTTTTCTACTTCTCCCTTTTAAAAATCACTATAAGTATATTGCTTGCAAAATGGAAGAATGCATTAAAACATGCCACTGTTTAAAAGGGTTCATTGTGCACATAACAAATAGTTACAGTATGTAGGACAGCATGACTATGACGTCACAGTTCTGATCATGAAGACTGTCACCATCTAAATCTGAGGTGCCTTTTAACTACCACTTCTAAATTCATCATGCCCAGTGAATGACAGCTTAGACAAAAAGCAGTGGCTTCAACACTTCTCAGAATAATTCAGTAATGATTCTCCAGGTTTCTAATTTTTCAGCTCAGTGGATTTCTGTTCTCTTGGGTGTTCCAAGTACAGAGCTTTGGCATTTTTGAGGTGGTACTAAAAACCCAAGTTAAAAGTCAACATCAAGTAACATTTTTTTACTTTGCAAAAATATTATTAACAGTTGACAGGAATAAGGGAAGGCAGGAGAAATGGAGGGGGCACATCTTAAACAAATGTCAACCAATCCCTCTGCATTCCTTTCATAATACGAGGCATAACTAGCCTCTCAGATGCTCACATTTGACATTTCTGACACATCCTGCTTGGCTCCCTCCTTTTTTCTCCACCCCACGTGAAGCCATCATGTCCCATGAATCCCACCTCTGAATTTGTGTGTTCTCTACACCATCTGCTCACAGTCTCAGTTTTTAGGGCTAGCTTCGGTGTCCACATCACTCTACTCTCTACCCGGGTGGAGGTGCCCCTTCAAGTGGCCTCCATCTCATTTATATACATTTTCTATATCAACTACAGCAGGTCCTCACATAACATTGTTTTGTTCAACCATCATTGAGAGAAAACTCAATTCAGGCAGGGGCCGCTGTCTCTGTGGAGTTGGCACCTTCTCCCATGTCTGTGTGGGTTTTCTCCGAATATGTGGTTTCCTCCCACGTCCCAAAACTGTGCATGTGAGGTGGATTGGTGTGTTCGTCTGAGTGATTGTGGGTGGGCGTGAGTGGCCCTGCGATGCAAGAGTGTCCTGTCCAAGTGCATCCTGCCTTGTACCCTGAATTGCTGGGACAAGCTTCGGTCACTGTGACCCTGAACTGGAATCAGCGGGTTGGAAAAGAATGATCTTGTTTTTATTCATCTTTCTTAAATGTATATATAGCTCATACTTATTTCAATGTTTACTATCAGAAATGTTTTGAGTCTTTATTTAGAAATTGGGCGATGTTTTTGTGACCAAAAATGTGCTGTAGGAACTCAACTCTTGTTTATATCAATTAGCCTATGATAAAATTGGTTTTGTTATATGTCGTTTCACTTAAAGTTGCAGTTTCCAAGAACCTATGATGTTAAGTGAGGGCTTACTGCATACAGCTATATTTTAGTTCTTTTAAACTTGTCTGTCTTCCTTACTAAACTACCAGTCCCCAAAGAACTAGAAGCATGTCTTTATTTGTCCTTGTATCCACAGGCATATAAATATTTGTTGAACTGAAATGTTGTTGAATCAAAACAATATGTGTTTCCTGTTCGCTGCACTACAACAAATATTAGAGAATTTTGTTCTTTTTATGTTCTTATTGTTGGCTAATTTTCTTGTCAAAATAATCCCACATGCTTTAGTTTCTAAGGATTCATCCATACAAGTTCATTTCTCCGAAGCCTACTGGTTATTTATTGGTTAATCTAAAATATATGAAACATCAACCTTTGATAAAGTTTAACATATTATATAATTTGTTACTCTCTGGTATCTTACTGATATTGAAGTAGCTTCATCTGTTCCAGTGAATTTTTGTGAATACTTTTATAATAAAGAAGAAATGAAAGCAGAAACAAAAATGGAAGAGAAGTCATGTAAATAAAGAGACAAAGAAGAACGCAGGGCATATGGTTGGTACTTAATAATTACTTAGAAAATCATTTCTAAGTACAAGGAATAAAGTAGCGGGAGATATTACAATGGAAAATACAGAAGATAAAGTATTGGGGGGGACTATGCTTTTACATCTATATAAATCCATATTTAGCTGCTGTTTATAAATGTTTCGATGTATTCACCAATTAGTGAGATGTATATATTTTAATGCCAACCACAAGACAAAATTGAAAGTTAAAAAAGGAAAGACAAAACCCACCTGTAAACAGGAACAAAGTTCTGATGAAAAGAGACTGAACAGGTCTCTCACTGTCTTCTCCCTAAAATGACCATGACCTTGACCCCGATTACCAATTGTGGCAATAGCTGAGGCTGTGCTCTATCAATATATTATGAGTTAGACAATCTCCGCACAAAATGCTATGTCAATCTGGAGTACCACTTGCTGGCTAAGGGTGAACACAAGGGGACTCTGCTCTTATGACTTACGGGAACTGGCTAAAAAAAACAGGGAGCATTTATTTTGGAGAGGAGATGCAGCACCAACACTATTTCCATCTATATAAATAGCTGGCATATGGGTGGACATAACACAGTGCTAGATTTAGCCTCAAAATAAGTATATTCTAACAATTAGAACTGCCCAGAAATGGGATGGGTTATGTTTAGAGGTAGGACATTTCCAGGCACAAGAAATTCATAAGCAGAGACTGACAAGCAATTCATAGAGCTCTTGTCAAGGAGAGTTGGGCTCTGCAGAGGGCCCAGCTCAGTGGCCTCAAATATCCCTTCCACCTCTAAGATTCCACGATTCTCGACACTCTTTGGGAATTTTCCATACAACATTGCCCTTCAAAACTGATGTATTTGTGTTTCATATAAGACCTATAGGTTTCAGATTTCTACAGAAGCTCTTTTCTTTGAAATGAAATCATTCATTTACTTACTCTAATAAACATCTGAATCATTTATTTTAATCTGTAGTCCATAAAAATTATTACTAATACATTAAATATGATTGGAGAGGTTGATATAAACATGGAGGCAGGATAGACTTTTTTTTCACCCAGTATTCATTGTAAAATAATTTGAAATCATGTTTGTTGTCTCAATCACATAAATTTGAGTAAAATGTGATTGTCTTGCCCATATAGGTATGTAGCTTGGTAGTGGCCGTCATCAAAACATTTCCTAATAAAACAGCATAAGATTCCATCGGACAAGTACATGAGAAACTACACTAGAATTAAATTGGGAAGTAGTAAAGTTCTTTATGTCTATTTGGGTGTAATCCCCCATGGCCTGGTGGAAGGTGGCAACCGGGCCGGGGTGGGGCGGGGGTCTCCAGGGGTGAGACCAGTGGCAGATGGAAGTGACCTTCCCTTGGCTCAGATCAGGTAAGTGGAAGGAGAAGCCAGCTTTGGCAAGTTAAAGTTGGGAATAATCAAAACAAGAAGGTAAGTAACACATGAGCTAGGGAGTTAAAGAACCAGAGATACAAACAAAGCTAAGTAACTGGATCCTAGATGAGACTCTGTGTAATAGAGGCAGGAGTTGCTGCCCAAAGCTAAATGTCATGTGTTTTTCTACACGTGCTATGACATGGCATGTGGACGTGTCCACTCTGCTTCAACGATCAAGAGATGACAGAAAATTTAGGAAGAAATAATGCCCACTGATGACACTGTAAATGAATAAATAAAAAATGGACTCCTAAAGGACACAGAGTGATGTTCTATTCATAAATGGAAGATAAGATCCTCAAAGGAGGCAAGGCTGAGAGAATTTGAGAGACAGGTGGCACAGAGGACCTCTCATTTGCTCTATAATTCACCCCCCCCACACACACACACACACCGCCTGCCCTGCAGACATATTCCACCAATTCAAATATGCTCTTGAGAAGAGAGGCAGGGCTGTCCCAAATTTAGCACTGAAAGTCCTGCAACCTAGGAAACCCCTCAGTACTGGACAAAGCAGGCTGGTTGGTCACACTATCCCCAGGGGAGTATGGCACAGCCTCTTCTCTCGCCAGCTGAGAGTCACAGAACTAAATTAATCTCAGATGAATGAATGAAAGCTGGAGAAAAGGCATGGAGTACTAGGCAGAGAGCTGTGCGGCCACTCATTTATTCACTTGACAGTGCCAAAGAGGCCTTGAGGAAGACACACCAGGAATCCAGAGTGATCCTGCTCCAAGGAATTTGTAGTCCAGTAGGGACATGAGGGGGCTACTGGAGCTGGGAAGGATTCTCCGTACCACTGTGGGTGGGTCCTCAACAGGAAACAGACCAGAAAGAAGCAGCTCAAGTCACAAAGTTAGGGGTCTTGCCAATATTTGGAATCAAGACTTGTGACTTTTTTCATCTAGAGGTCTTCATATACACAAGACTATAACCCTATGTAGTGTAGAGTGTAGATAGCTGTAAATAGAAGTAGATAGTTGTAAATAGTTGTGACAGCTAAGAGGAAAGATGGTGCCCTCAGCTGAGTAGGCGAGGGTCTCAGGTGGGATTGGAGATGAGCCCTGAAAGTTGGAAGGAGAATGGGAGGAGGAATTGCAGGCAGAGCAGCACAAAGAAGAGTGGTGGAAGAGTAGGGGTCTGTTCTGGGAAGAGTGAAAGGCAGACTTATTCTCACTAGAACTAAGGTCCGCTAGTGGATTTGTGGGAAAGGAGGTTGCAAATTCTGGCTCTTGCTTGAGAATGGAAAACCTTGAATGCTATGCTAAGGAATCGCCAGAAATAAGGAGAAGAGAAAATGACAACACTGTGGCTTAGGGAAAAAGATGAAGCCCTATTGTTCTTTGTGCCATTTTTTTGATAACAAAAATTGAAATGAACTAAATATACAAAAATAAAAGATGAGTTGGATACATTTTGGTACATCCATAGTGTAGAATCCTATGGATCCTTTAAAAATAGAAATATATTTATTGGTGTGGACATATGAAGGTCAGACAATTAAGTTCGCGAACTTTCCACTGTGTAAGCGCATGGCGGAAAGTTTGCGAACTTAATTGTCCAACCTTCATATGTTCATATTCTATTGTTCAGTGGGAAAACATGAGGTTACAAAACAGGAGGGACCACTATTATCTCCATTAATTTTGGAGAAAGAAGGGAAGAGAAGGGAAAGGGAGAGAAGAGAAAGAAAAACGAAGTATACAAATGCATAGAAAAATATTGGAATAACATTGCAAAATGATAACAGGAAAGCTTTCTGTGGGTGACCCTGGCCTGCCTGTGTTGAACAGTGGATCAACAATGGACACTGATTATTTACATGGTGAGAAAAACTAAGGTACAAGAACTCCAGAACGCCTTAGGATGTTACAAGTAATCAAGCAGGGAGTAAAAGTGGCCCAACAGGCATGCATACTGTCAAAAGCTTTGAAAGTAGTCTTCTTTGATTGGACAGTACTATTTAGCAAGAAAACCTGTCTGTCCATGGTTTGCCTATTTTCCTTTAATTGTCCCTGGGAAACACACATCACACCTCTGAAACACTCTTGGGAGCGTCACTAAAACGGAACTTGTGCTGACTGGTTTCCAAGTGGATTTCACTCTGCAAGGCAAGGAGCAGCTGCCAGTGGGCGACCTTTAATGGGAAGCAAATGCAAATTCATGAAGGCCACCCAGGGGAAAAAGGACTGGCTTTGCCCTCATGTTAGAAAATCTAACAAGCAGATGGAGACGCTTGTATTGGAGGTTGGGGTGCTGCTGCGGAATATGCTCGAGCTGTACTGAGAGATCCTGGGAAGGCCACTGCACCTCCAGAGGACCCAAGCGTCCTTACAGCCCATATCGTGTTCAATGCTGTCTCCATAAACCCCATTTCTTCCTAATAGAAATTAACAGAAATTGGGCTCTGGGTTTCATTGTCCTATTTGGAATATATATTATTTACACACATATATGTTTATGTATATGTAACATATACATACATGTATATGTATATAATTATTGTTACACTTTATATAAATGTATTTTTCTTCATATACACCATATATTTTTATTTATTTTTTTTACCCCCTACTTGTAATTAACTGCAGCAAGTTTACTTTCCTCATTTTAACTGACAACTCTCATGAAATATGCTTAGCATAAAACAAACTCTCATTTCTTCCAAGTGAACGATGGAAGGAGAGAAGAAGTGGGGAAGTGGAGGAATTAATATTTGCTGAATTACTGTGCTGTGCTGGACACTTCACATTTGATTTAATTTTGTCTTCATACCATCTCTTTGCAATAGGTGTTACCACGGATGAGGGCACAGGCTCGGAGTTGTTAAGTAACCGACTGGAGACTACACAGCAAAGAAGTGACCATGATGAGACTCAAACTCAAGCGTATGTGACTCCACAGCTCACGCCCCAGCCCATTTGCTCACTCCACAGAGCCTCCAAAAATCAATTTTCCTATTATTTCAGAGCTCCCCAGCAGCACTTAAAAAAAGGGTGGCTTAAGCTCTATGTGCAGGCACAGCACAGATCGAATGAATAATTTAGGTTCCACTAAAGCTGAAGTGATGCTCTAGGAAAGCAGGTCAAAGCCGGGAACGCCAGATGCACCTAAGAACACCCTCCCTTCCTGGCACTGCAAACAAAATCCTAACTAATCCACCAGAAAGCAAAAAGATAATGCTCATCAGATGACAAATGGATGGCTAGATAATTATTTTAATCCTATCCCACGGACTATCCATTGAAACACATGTAAAATCAAAGTACAGTTGGCCAGGGAAGACAAGACTCTTCTTCCATGGAAAGCTCAGAGAAAGACCCAGATCTGAACCCACATGCCGTGGAGCAAGAGAAAGCCATGCTGCCTTAACCACACCTAAAGTCTGTGCAAAACCAAGACCAGGACTCACATTAGCCAGGTCATAACACAGTTAACGTGGAAGAAAACACTTATTTTACATGACCCTCAAAAACCCAATGTCAACTAAGACGAATACGATCAAAGCCTTTTGAAAAGAATCACAGTTTGGCATTGAGGAAGATGATCAGGATAGTTAATTCTACACTCATCAAGACAAGTGAATGTGTGAATTTCATATGCCTGAATAATCAGTATTAACATATTAATTCTATGTGGCATACATGTGGACGGAATAAATGTGCATAGTAAAACCATTTATTTTTAGATGGCAAAGAACAACTCCAGCTGAGAAGGCACAGTCAAGCCGGGATCACTAATAATGGTCATTCTTCAAAGGAAATAAATTAATTGCAGTCAGCATTTTTCAGCATCAATATGGTTATCTTCCTGTTATTTAAGGGCTGGCAAATGTATTTTGAGTGTTGACAGAGCTAAGTAAATACACTCTTTTCGTTACTGAATCAGGTTGCAGTGGCCAAGCCATTACACGGAGGGACAGCTGGTCCTTATAAAACAGCGAAGGAGCAGAGGACAGTGTGAGGATTCGGTGAACTCAGAGCCTTCCAGCATGTCATCTTCCCTTTACCCTTCACCAGCCAGGTAGCAGGAATGTGAACAGGAATTAAGAGACTGGACATTTTGAAAATTTACTAATAGAAAGCAAAATGTATTGTTCAAGGTTATGGCTTTGGTAAAGGTTGCTTCCTTAGACTATTGTAAAGCCACAGTGCCAAAGTCAATTATGATCTTTTTGTACCTGATTCAAAACTGTTCTATGCTTTGCAATAATGCTTAACATCCCCATACAACATTTGAAGATGAAAACATAGAGCTTAAGTCATGCATCATTATTTCAAAAGCACTTCTTATCTGGTATTGATCACATCAAACAAATGAGCAATAACATTCGTAATGAAGAGAGGCATAAAAATGATTTAAAAACTGATGAGAAAATAAAATCATGAAAAATGAAAGTAAAAGCCTTCTCTAAATGGAAGAATCTTATTCAACCACTGAAGAATCTGTAAGCGGAATAGTGAAAGGGGAGGCAGGGAGAAGCCTTAGAGGGGGACAGAAACAGGATTCAGTTCTGCCTGATTTTTGCTTGGAATTACTGATAAATTCAATTTCTAAGCGTTAATTTTCCTCATCAGCAAAATGAGAAAAAAACCATCTATGTCAGAGGGTTCACTTATAAGTATTAACTGAGATAACAGCCTTTGGCACCTACCGATTATTTTATGTAAATGGAACCTAACTTTTGCTAGCAGGTTTCCTTCCTATCGATTGAAACTGAAACTCCAATTTGTGCCAACTCCTGTCCCCAGATTAAAGTTTTTAATTCATTGTTCTTATTGTCAAGCAAAAAAGAAAATTACTTCATACAGCGTAAAAGATCTTCCCTGATGATGACGAAACAGTCTGGCAAAGCTTATAGTGACTCAATTTTAACATTTTGTCTACGTCATCAGCTGAAGCAGATTTTTGATGTTGGTGTCAATTTCTTATCAGTCTACAATTTGTATTTTAGTTTCTAATCAAGGCTCTTGAAAATTAGTCTGTTTTGAAGGCCTGTGTGAGTTATCAAAAACCAGCTTCTTCTACTGTTTTCTCATAAAAATGATACGCATGAATGGAAGGCATCAGCAAATGGTGGGAATGGACTCATTTCAAAAACCAAGAAATCAGCCGACACAAAATGATTTCACTGCTTATCTTAAAGAGTACAAACATTTTAGGAATCATGTTCACATTTCTTTATTTTACTATTAACATGATTATGATCCTGTTAGGAGAGGATGCATTTCAAGTAAATGCGTGAAGTGAAAGTGACTAGAAGTTCAGTAAATTTATTGGGTTGTTGGAAAAGTCATGACACATTTTTGCAATGAAAAACAGAAAAAATACATCGTGACTTTTCTGACAACCCAATATTGATTGCATGCAATATTATCACCTTCCTATCCTCCACACTCCATTGTATACTTTTCTTTTGGAGGGAAGAGAGAAATCACAAAAAGGGTCCAATTAGAATCTTTCTAGGGGCATAAATCCCAGCATGGCATTCCAAGGCCCAGGAAAGATTCATCTCATGCAGCCCAGTGTTCTGTGTAAATGGTGCTGTCAGTGGCGTCTCGGAAGTGATCCGGGTCTGGTAGGAAATGAGGGGTGAAGGGAGAGTAGTGGAATAAGCCCAGGACTGGGAATCAGAGAGACCTGGGTTTGAATCCCAGGTTTACACTTCCACTCATGTGCAACCTTGGGCTTGCTGAAACCTGCAGAGTTTAACTTGCCTAATAGAGAATTGGGATAATACCACCCATGCATGAAGATTTAATACAATAATCTACTTAGGGTACTCAGAAAAGTGCCTGGCCCTCTGTAGTTCCTTAATGGATTTGAGCTCAATAAAGAAAGGATAAATTCTCTTCCATATACTTTTGCTATTGGGCATCCTACTGAACTGTCTTCCATTAAAGAGCAAAAAATCACAGAGTCTATAATAAAAATGTCTCAAGAGAGATGTCCAGGTTTCAGGTTCAATGTTCCTATTTGGTTTAGGGTGAATGCAAATGTTTAGATACATGGGCAATTCTAAGTGGCAGTTACTAAAGCGGGCTGATTTGGTCTGGGGCAGGAAACTGGAGAGGCCCTCATAAGTGGCAGTCTGAGAAAGCAGGAAAGGGAAAGTGCTGGTAAAGAAACACAGTCAAATAGCCAAGACTTGGAAACAACCGAATTGCCCATCGGTAGATGACTGGGTTAAGAAACTGTGGTCCATTAATACACCAATGGAGTATTACTCAGCTATAAAGAAGAAGGAAATCGTACCATTTGCAACAATATGGATGGACCTAGAGACTATTATGTTAAGTGAAATAAGTCAGTCGGAGAAAGACAAATACCATATGATCTCACTTACATGTGGAATCTAAAAAACTGAATGAACGAGCAAAGTAAACAGAAATAGTCTCAGAGATATAGAGGAACCACTGATAGTTGCTAGTTGGGAGGGGGTGGGGATGAGGGAGAAGGGGAAGGAGTTAGACAGCATAAATACGCAACTACAATACTGCCACAGGGACATGAAAGACAGTTCGAGGAATATAATTAATAATGTTGTAAATATTTTGTAGGGTGTCAGGTGGTCACATGTCTTGCTAGGGAGATCGCATCATGGATGGGGTAGAGGCTTGATCACTGCACTGTACATCTGAAGCTGATGTTGTATAATATTGTATGTCAACTATAAGTGAATATATATATATATATATATATATATATATATATATATATATATATATATATATATATATATATATATATAGTCATGGGACGTGGAGTATAGTGTGGGAGTGGAGTCAAGGGAATTGTAATAGATATGTATGATATTGGTGGGGAAGTGGGGTGGCAGATTGGGGGAGGGGGTTGTCACCTAGAGGGGTAAAAAGTATAACTATTGCACTGTGTTGTACAGCTGAAACTAATTCTAAAACGTGTATTTCACAATAAAAAATAACTAAAAAAAAAAAAAAAAGAAACAGTCAACAGGTCACTTTGGGTTCTCAAACCAGGTATAAAAGGTGATAACTCTATATTAGTCAGATTACGCACTCTGCCCTCAGTCCCTAGTGACCCTGAAACTGTAACACCACCTTTTTAGTGGTGGTGCCACCTAACGGGGGTGATAAATTGGTTGGTAACAATATATACATATACATCTTACAGATATATATGTACAGGTAACATTTGTTTCTTTTCAATAATTATAATATAAAAATATGCAGTGAAGATTGTTTCATTCAAACCAAATAAGTGCTTTTTTTCCCTAGAAATATTTCAACATTTATGCTGAAATATGCAAATTGTTTAAAAAATTATTTGATACTTTTTCTATCTGTACATTAGGTTCTTAAGCTTTCTTCAATGTCTACTTAGTTATCAGTTAACTACTGAGAGAAACTAATTAATAATAGTGTTAATGAAAGGAAAGTATTTAAATATGAGTGGTCAGGAGTATTTCTCAGAATAACAGGTTTAATTCCCTGAGGGCTGTGGAAAAGTTTGCCAAGAGCTGAACTGCAGGACTCAAAGGGCTGTCTGAGGAGGCCAGTCTATTAGTATATTTTCATTCATCAAATAATTTTCTGAGTGTTCACTAGGTGTAAAAGTTCCTAAAAGCACTCCCTTGTATCCTCAGCTTCTCCAGCTCCTATTCACTTGATTACATCTGAGAGTCCATACTATACGGACGGGAAGCTGGGGGACCTTGCTAAGTATTCCCTTTATGCCAAGAACCTGGCAAAGCGCCTTTATAGTATTTCTACCACTTACAATATGTATTCAAGTAAAGGATCAATAGCCCCACTTGACCAATGTGGAAACTGAGGCCAAAGATAATCCATAGCATCTGTGACAGGAGCTCACATGTGGGCCCAAAACCCATTCTTTCCACTACTATGGATTATAATACAGTAAGTCCTCATTTAATGTCATTGATAGGTACTGAGACTATAAGCAAAACAACATATAAGGAAGCCAAATAATAGAAACAAGAGTTAAGCTCGTAAGGCATCTCATCAACGTTATAACAAAATGACATTATTCGAGAACCCTCTATACTTAGCCCCCTTCCCACAACTTTCTTCTTATTGCTTGACTGTTTTATTAATGTTTTTAATCCTCTACAAAACAAAAGTTACCGTATTTTCACAACCCTCTTCAACTGTATAGGCTTCTTAGAAAACTATTTCATTCAGGATAGAATAATGCTGTTCATATTGTTGAAGTTGGCTTTAGAGGTAGCTACAGGTAGATTAAAAATGTTTCAGAGTCACCAGCTTCCAGTTGCTAGAAAATCTTGGACTTTCTTCCAACCCTCTCTGGCCAAGTTCTTTTTCCCCGTTCTTTTCCATATGGTCCATACCCTTCTCATGTGGCAATAGTACTAGTTGGTTTTTGTTCTGCCAAAAAGCAAGCTACAGACCTGGCAGATATAAACGCTAGTCTCTATTTTACCCAATTTAATGGGCTTTATCTAAATTCAAACAGAAATGATAATACGATCCTAATTATTGTAGTAGAAGGTCGCCTATGACTGGGGAATAATCTACTGGAGCAAAGTAGATCTAAACTGAAATCTGTACATTTTATAAGCAGCTCCTATATTGGACAATGACGAACTCTGCCATTTCATGACACCACTTTGGATCCAGGACAACATGCTCTTGAGTGAATGGGATAAGCGCCCGAACACCTGAACTAGATATGAAAGATTTAAGGTGGACTTCCATGCTTTTCTTTCACTTCTTCTACTTCTAATTTATACAAATTAGAAACACCAATTTGGGTAGAACTATAGCAGATTGCTTGTTTTCAAATGTTACCTTTCTATACAAATATTTCTTTAAAATAATATTTGGATTATGTGATTGACAGTGTAACACTGTAGCTTGATATCCTCCTTCAATATTTAACCTGTACACCAATCAATAAATATATGCTAATAATTCTGGGTTTTGTTTCATTGACTGGAATCTCTTAAAAATTATTTCAAAAGTAAAATTATACTAACTTAATAATTTAACTTTTAATATTCCAAAAGTGATCATTCTTCTCTTCACTTAAGAATTCACCATAGATGTCTATTAACAAAAACCTCCCTTAAAATACCTCTGCTGTAGAGGTTCTGAAGGCCCAAGCAAGGGACTTCGAACCACAGAGACCTTGATTCCAAGTTCAGCTATTTCTGTGACTGAGGCGAGTTACACAACAAAGTTAAACTTAAGATGGCCAACAGACATATGAAAAATGCTCAATATCACTAATCATTGGAGAAATGCAAATAAAACCCACAATGTGACACCACCTCACTCCTGTTAGAATGGCAATCATCAATAAATCAGCAAACAACAAGTGCTGGAGAGGATGTAGAGAAAAGGGAACCCTGGTTTACTGTTGGTGGGACTGAAGATTGATGCAGTCACTATGGAAATCAGTATGAAAGTACCTCAAAAAATTGAAAATGGAACTACCTTATGACCCAGCAATTCCACTCCTGGGTATCTATCCAAAGAAATCCAAAACACTAATTTGAAGAAATATATGCACCCCTATGTTTATTGCAGTGCTATTTACAATAGTCAAGATATGGAAACAGGGCTGGCCGAGTGGCGCATTGGTTAAGAGCTGGCTTGGGATGCTAGAGGGCCCTCGTTCGGATCCCACATATGAGGGCCAGTGACACTGCCCTCCACAGCTAAGATGCTGAACAACAGCTCAACCTGGAGCCGGGATGCCGTGAGTTGTGGGTGACAACGTAGACTGCAGCCCCTGCTGCAGTGGGTTGCCATGGGCTATCTTGTGTAGCCAGCAGCCAACATGAGTGGCCAGCAGCCGCTGTAAGCGGCTGTTCAGAAGCCGTCAACTGATCTGCCTCGCCTGGGAAGAGCGCAATGATGGTGCCAACTTGGGCCAGTGAAGCAACATCCTCCACAACTAGACTGAAGAACAAAAGGACAGCAACTTGTTTGTTCCCCTTCCCCCCAATTCCCCAGTGCTGTTCCCATCCCCCAATTCCCCAATAAAAATCTTTAAAAAAAAATATGGAAACAACTGAAATGACCATCAATAGACAACTGGATTAAGAAACTGTGGTACATTTATACAATGGAGTATTACTATGCTATAAAGAATAATGAAACTTTACCATTTGCAACAATATGGATGGACCTTGAGAATATTATGCTAAGTGAAATAAGTCAGGCTGAGAAAAACAAATATCATATGATTTCACTTATATGTGGAATCTAAAGAACAGAATGAGCAAATAAAAGAGACAGACTCAGAGATGTAGAAAAAAAATCTGTTGGTTGCTAGATGAAGCGGGGAGGGGATAAGGAAGAAGGTGAAGGGGTTAGAAAATGTAAATTAGTAGACACAATATCCTCATGGGCATATGAAATACAGTATGGGGAATATAATCAACAACGTTGTAAGATAATGTAGGGTGCCAGATGGGCACTGGACTTATCAGGGGGATCATAGGCTATGTAGATGCTTGACCAATGCACTGCACAACTGAAGCTGAAGTAGAATAATATTCAATGTCAACTATAAGTAAATATCTGACTGTAAATATACAACATCTTATATAACTGTTACAATACCATTGACTATCTTCCTTAATGCTGTACTCCACCTCCCATGACTACATATATGTCAGAGGGGTAGTAGCTTGGGGGAGGGGCTTATCACTTTGTGAGGGGTGTAAATGTTGCTTTGTACACCTGAAACTAATAAAAATAATAAAATTTTAAAAATTAAAAAAAAAACTTAGGCGAATGCCTTTGTACATGTGGATAACACTATGGCATAGTGTTAACATAAATCCAAATAAGATAAGTAATGCAAAAGGCACCCAAAAAGTATTCAGTTTTTCTTCTAGTCCTTTACCTGTGTAGAGTACTACAAGGAGAAATCTAAAAGAGAGCAGGTAGATGGGCCCCCAGGTCCCATTCTTTATATTACCAGTCCCAGCACAGTGACAGGTACAATACAGATGCACAATACATTTTTATTAAATGAACAGATGCAGGTAAAATGTGATATGATTAATGTAAATTTTTCTAATGTAACTAGAAGGAAAATAAAACTGCCAAATCCTTTTTCCTTAAGCATACCCATGAAAAACTAACATTTTTAATATTGAGATTCAACAATGTACACACACACGCGCGCGCGCGCGCACACACACACACACACACACACACACACACACACACACACACACCCCACAACATCATTCTTGTCAAAGGAAAATTAAGAAACAGAAAAGATCATGGGCCAGAAGAGTAATAGTTCAATAGCTACAGTATGTTAGTAACAAATCAAAAATTTTTAAATAACATTCAGACATTAATAAATGTATAATTTATACCTAACAAACTCTTGCACTGGTTATAACGGTAATCGATCAAGGGCAAAAAAGTGTTAAGTTTTTAAAAAATGAACAGATGACTTTATTGAGAAAAATGTACTACATATAACAGAGCAGAGGGAGCCAAACAACTGACAGGTTTTATTTAATTGCTTCCCTACCCCTAAATATCATGGAATATCAAAGGACAAAGGTTGACAACCATTCGTATGAGTGAGCTAAGCCTTCTTCCATCCATCCTCTTCCACATGGTGGAAGAGTGGAGACGGGGTAGCAGCTGGATGTGGTCCTAGGGAGCTTCCCAGCCCAGCTTCAGTGGTTGACTTGTTGGCACCATCCACGAAGGCTGAGGCTGGAAACAGTCCATTTGTTCTTCTATCTGTTCATTATGAATATGAGCAACGACAGCAACAACTACCACTACATGGCTCTTACTTTGTGCCAACCACTGCCCTCGCATCAATTCATTGAAATCTCATTACAACCCTGTGGCTAAGTACATATTATTATGTTTATTTCACAGTTAAAAAGGCTGAGGCACTAAGAGGTTAAATAACTTCCCCAAGGTCACACCAGCTAAGGGATAGTGCCAGCACAGAACTCTGGCAATCTTACACCATCGTCCATGCTTTTAATCATTACATTATACTGACTCTCCTGTCCGTCCGTCCATCCGTCCATCCACCCATCCCCCACCCTCCCACCCATCCACCTATTCTGCAAGCCCAAGTTTGGTGGTAGTGATTGTGATACCTCTGCCCTCAAGGAGCTCACAGTCTCTTGGGTGAAGCACATATGTAAACACATAATTACAGTGTAGAATATCAAGTATGCTGATAGAGTAGCCAGGCTCCCTAGAGATCAGGGGTCTATGTGCTTGGCAGAGCAGGAAAGAGTGTGTTCC
This sequence comes from Hipposideros armiger, assembly GCF_001890085.2. Lineage (NCBI taxonomy): Eukaryota > Metazoa > Chordata > Mammalia > Chiroptera > Hipposideridae > Hipposideros > Hipposideros armiger. The sequence continues at coordinate 3,831,568 of NW_017731389.1, read as the reverse complement.
GTTTATGTCATATGGCTCTACACAGTTCCCTTGTCCCCAAATCCAGCTGTTGCAGTAAAGAACCTCACCCTGCCTGGCATCTTCCATCAGGTGTGCTACAGTTGCCTAGGTAACTAGGTATGGGGAAATCCTGTAAAATGTCAGGAAGCACCAAGATTGTACAGCAAGAGATAATACTCAATAGTTAATGTCTCCTAAAATTTGTTCTAAAATCCTTAAAATGCTTTAATCCTAGATTTTCATTAAACCCTGTGGTTAAATACAGATTCCAAAGTCCTATGGCTCAAGTTTAAGTCTCGATCCACCACTTACTGGCTGCATGGCCTCAAACAAGGTATTCATTCACTTTAAACCTTGGTTTTAGCTATGGAAAATGGGGATGAAAATAATACCTGCCTCATAGAGACGCTGTGAGGAAAAAAAAAAAAAAGATACATGAGAATCACTCTGCACATTGTTGGTATACAGCAAGCACCTAACATGGTTGTGTAGTTATTACAACAACACATCTATGAGGATTTGAAGTTCCAGTGTTGGTCATTTTTTATTTCGTTTTCCAAAATAAAAAATAAAGAAAGAAATCCTTATGGTAAAACATGAAAATCTACTGAAGAAGGTAAGAAAAACAGACACACTACCATACTGGGTTACTTGGAGATATAAGGCCTGTTATTTAAGGTGCCCGGTGTCTAGGAAATAACGTACTTTTTAGGAGATTATCTGAATCAAGCCCATTTTGATGTATAGCTGTGAAAATATTAAACTGCATATGCTGTAGAGTAGCTAAGAGCACAAGCTAAAAAGTTAATACTATTCAAATTCAAATCTCAGCTCCACCACTGATTACCATAAGGACTCTGAGTGAACAGCTTAAAGGCTTATGCCTCAGTTCCTGCATCTGTGAAATGGGGATAATAAAAATACTTTCTTTGTAGTGTTGTTGTGAAGATTAAATGAATCTCCACCTATGAAGCAATTCAACACCCTACCTGGTGCATTTTAACTGGTCGATAAATGTTCTAGGAGAAGAGACATGAATCCAGGAAATTGAATTCTTCATCTTCCGCTTCAAGCCAGGAACTTGGCAGTTACCCGAGAATCTGATCTGTCCTTCTCACATCCTACATACAATCCATTGCCAAATTCTACTGCATCTTCTCCTAAATACCTCTCATACGCAACACCCCCTCTCCACTGGCAGATTCTTCGCCTGGTTCAGACCCTCAGCATTTCTTGTGCCTGTATCACCATCACTGCTTCCTGGCTGCTCTCCTAGCTGCTATTGCACTGATGCTCGAGTGATGGTCCTAGACCATAAAGCTATCCCCATCTCCTCTCCCTACCACCACCATTCGAGTCTGCTCAAGTCCTCCCCTAACTTGAGCAGGATAATTCCAACCCTGTAAGATGATCTGGCCCCTGACTACTTTTCAGTCATGTGTTCTGCCGTAGACTCATGTCCCCTTGGTTCTGGGTGTTCCAAAATAATGTTTGTTTCCCACACACCCCGATGTTCCTTCCCACTTCCATCACTTAGAGCATGGGATTCCCATCCCTCTACGTGTCTATCTCACTCCCTCCTCTGCTATGGCTCAGCTTCACTAAAAACCTCCTCTGAGTCCATCTGAATCGAAGTGGACGACTTCCTGTGGGCGCCTGTGGCTCTTTGTCTACTTTGTGGAAGGCATCTCATGGTGCCCTTACCTTTCTCCTCCCTCTGCAGGGATACTGCACTGTTCACTAGCTTTGTCTCCAGCATTGAATGCAATGTCTAATCCACAGAAATCATCCAATAAATATATGTTGGGGAAAAAATGAAGCCATGAATATTCATTCCTGCTCTGCCACTGAATAGCTGCATGAGTTTGGTATCAATAATAAGAAAGGTCACTAATCACAGAATTGTCATTTTATCCAAGTATATCCCTATGTCAGTCATATAGAGAGAGGGTAGAACTCCAAACATGTTTCCCTTTTTAGTATAAATTTCCTTCGGTAACCTCAAAGTTTTTTTTGATAGGACGTAATAAACATATACAAGCATGCATGCATATGTTTAAAAAAATCATTGAGTAAATTATGGCCAATACTCTTAATAGTCCTCACTATTGAAATGTATTTTATAGTTTATGTGGCGAGAGGGCAAAACAGGTCAGTAACATAGCACCAGAAGCCAGTGGCAGCAAGGGAAATGCAGGGACTGAAGAGCATGTGTGACTTCTAACTGTCATGGGTTCATGGTGGCTTGGGACATCTATTGACCACCACCTGTTGGGTGGGACCCTGCTGGGCGCAGGGGATACAAATTGCTTACTGAGAGGATGGATCCAATATTAACCTACCCAAAGGCACTCTGCCTACCTTTGGCATGCCTCTTATTTGATGCCAACCTAAGTAGCCAATCAGGAGAGAAGGAGAGTGAAAGGGAAAAATACATAACAGGATCAGGGAAGAGCAATGGAAAGGGGTGGGCAAGGGAGATCTGTAAACGCAGTAAATGTAGCAGTAAGAAAGTTTTAAGCTAGATACTCATGGGAACCTTTTTCCTTTCCCTTCTACTGTCCGTTTGTGTGTTTGTTTTTATGCTTCAAGACAGAAAAATTGGCGATAAAAGATTAAGAGTTCACCTAAATGCATTTCTTTTTAATAAACAAGAAGATTTTCTCTTTCTTGACACTAAACTGTTGTGCCAACAATAAAACACATAATTATTAAAATTCATCTGGTTATAAATTCCTAGAAGTTTCCTACATCTTTTGACTGGTAATCACTTATTCATGATTTTCAATATTTATACTAGACCAAATGTGTAACTCATTGGGTTAAAAAAAACCTGATGAAATGTGAATCCAGTGTTAATCCCCGTATGATTTGATTATAATACTTACTAATATCCCATAATGTATGATGCTGTATCATATAAATACAATCAAGAAAGGTTCATTTTGCCCAAACCTGAATTGCAGGATTTACCCTAAACCAAATTTCTTATTTTATAAATTAGATACTCTACATTTTTTCCTAAGCTTTTCTATTTTGTGATTTTATGAGTACTCACTACTTCTTCTATGTAATTAAAAGATCCTAGAAGATATTTCTGCATATGAGCAAGAGCCACTATCCCCATAATACCCAAAAAAATATTTAAAAGCAGCTTTGCCAGTTTACATGGGGCCTATAATGAAGCAAAGTAGCCCACAAGCCTTAATTAGGGTCTTAGAAAAAGGTAGGAAAAAGAAATGCAAAGTCGATACAATTCACTTCACAGGAAGTAAGCGTTATATGTGCTATACCACCGGAAGAAATCTAGTGTGTCTTCAAAGTAATTCAATCTTAGCTTTGTACATTAAAAGTAGTCCATGAAATAGCCATTGTTCATTTGACTATGAATATTAAACCTCCTGTAATACATGTAGCTTTGATAGGGAAGATACATTTTATACTGGGTTAAGGATTAACAAGTACAATAGCAATGGAAGTGTTACCCAACGAGCCACTTTTATGATCCACTCTGAGTGGCCTGAGAACAAAACATTGAAACCTGCTAGTACATTCACAATAGCGATATTGATATTTCTCCATTTTCCCTTCCGGTTGCTAAGAGATTTACATCAGACAGACTCTGTTGTCCTCCTAACAAAGCATTTTGGTCCACAAAGCATCTGCTTTAGCTTCGTGAGTCCAGGAGCTCCCTGCCTCATCCCTGCCCTATTTTGCTTCCAAGTCAAAGAGGAACCCAGGCTCAGAGGCAGCAGGCCTGTCCTCGCTCCCACAGGGAACTGCTGTACATGGGCCTGGCTCAGCTAAGACCTCATGGAGAGCACTGACAGCAATGGTAATGCCCTACCTTCATACAGATATATGTACCTTCCTTCATGTTGCTTAGAAACCAGCTTACCAGGGTGGGAGTGGATAAAGGTGTGTAGACAGGAACAACCAATAGTGACCTATCCACAGATGAACCTCATACAATACAGTTAGACCAGAACCTAGCAAAACATGGCAATTTCATAACAGTTCTGCTGTACAAGTCTCTGAAATATGCGGGCACAGCATTTCCCAAACTAAGTTTGGATGTCTGTGAAAATATATTCAAGAAGTTTATTTACAAGAACAGTGAAGTGGGAACTATCTAAATTTAACTTCTTGCAGCAAAGCAACTGCAGCCCTTCAAATCCATCTCAGAAAGCCTGCCATGAAACAAAAGGAAGAGGCGTCTTCTATAGACACTAACTCTAAAAAAAAATGGCAACCCCCCCTCCCCCAAATATTCATGGTCCTTCCTGGATAGAGGTGCATGTGGTGGCTGAAATCTGCATGTCATTTAGATAGAACACGCATCACTGCTCAGAGCAAATTAAGACTATCTTTCTCTTGGGAATTCTCACAAAGACACATAAAAATGCTTTATGACCCGGCTTCCCTATTCAGATCATAGAGTTTTAGTCAATTTTTATTGTCATGAAGAAAAGTGCTGTGGGCCCTCTCTCCTGGGTCAGTACCTAGGAGTCATATTTAAGGGCACAGCCACCAAACACTCAGTAAGTACTCTCAGGCTGTAATAAAACACCACTGACCTAGAATATTCCTTTTTTTTTTTTTTTTGCCCCTGTCTTAGCATATCAGTAGGGGATGATCAATGGCCATGCCTGGATCCAAAGCAATCAGCGTTGAAGGTTGCAGGTCCCTGCCATGTAATAGAAATCCCTGCATTCAAGATTATCACTTTTACCCAGCAGATAAAAACAAGCCTCTATGATTTTAGCTGTATTGAACAAAAGAAAGTTACTTCTAACAGCTTATTGCCATTGCACAACCTAATGAAAAGCACCATAAAGAAATAAGACGCGAGAGGGAAAAAAAAGCAAAGCAGGAAATGACTTTTCCTGCTACATCCTTAAGGTCACTGATTTGCCTGAGAAACAAACACACACATGTGACACAGTTCTAGCACAAAAGCTCCTTTTCCACGAGTCAGACCTCTAAGAAGTCCAAAGCCGGGCTCTCTAGCCTCTCCCCCAAACCTAAGTCACCGCAGGCCATTTAACCTTGACTGGGCTGGGAAGAAACAACTTTTAACTTCCTTGCACACCTTTCCTGGCAGTGGAAACATGCCGATGCCTATGGAAAGTGAAAGCACACCTTCCGCATCGGCACTGCAATCACCCTCACACAGGGTACAACCTCCCCTTGCGTTGCCCATCCGATGGCCGTGGTCTGCCATAGGATTGTATCATCTGTTCCCAATTTGCACTCCCAATTTACACTGCACACAGCATGTTATAAAAAAAAAAAAAAAAAAAAAAAAAAAAGCCCTTAATGCTTCTAACAGATGCCGGGAGGAGATTAAAACAAAATAAAGCCAGGCAAGAGCTATGCTCTGGCACATACAGCTACCTTTTTCTTCCGATCCCGGGACCGTTTGCGGTGTTTCCTTTTTTTCTCAGGCTCCTCTTCAGCATTGATTTCTAAATCCCTGTTTTTCTTTAATTGTGAGGCGGCATGAGCCATAATGCATTGAAAAAGATCCCCTCAAGCAGGCAGAGCTTCCTGGTAAAAGGTGATATCCTCAGGCACCTCGATTTTCAGGCTTACAGCAGCATCCCAATCACTGGAGAGGAGCCTTGGGCTGGAAGCAGGAAGACATTCAAAACGCAAAGATGCTGTAGAAGCTGAAGCTTTTAAAAACCCAAACGACGGTTTCCAGACTTCATCCTGCACCTTCTTCTACCTGAACCTTTACACGAGAGTGCAGCCATCGTAATGCATTTACCGTAGTGGAAAAGACAGCTGGGACAGAGGGAGCTGTATTATGGCTGTATCCCCTGCCACCAGCTGGAAGTGTCTAAGTTGAGTCCTCGGAAGGGGGAACGCTGCAAAGGATGCTTCTCTGAAGGGAAAAGATCAGGAGCCACCACACATGCAGGAGCAAAAATCCAGCCCTAATTCTGAAAACCTATTTTAGAACCCTTTGAAAAAAAGACAGGGCTGCAATTTATGCATCACCACGAGATCTGCACAGAGCATAATTTAACCCGTAATAGAATGGAGCAGTTCCTACTTTAGCTTTAACTGCTGGTGGTGACAAAATATATAAAATAAGATACACAAAATACACTCACTTTTGCTATGGGGATCTTGACTGCATTATGGGGAAAACAATGCATGCATTGCTGCTTTCAACAGGGCACCCTTTATGCTGAACTATTAGCCTAAATGCATTTTGTGGGAGAAGACTACAGAAGGGCCTGTTGTCTTTTTAAAACAACATGCTGATTACAACACATCCTACAGAAAGACGTGCGCATGTTGGTGTATGGAACAGATGCCTGATTCATAGGAGTTCCCCAGGACTCTGCTCTCCTGTGGTCTGAGGGTCACAGAATGGGGAATCTGTGCTGTAATCAGGGTCTCCGAGTTGCTGAAATGGAGATTGGCTTTCATGTTAGGGTTTGCTTCAATCACCTTCAGATTTTTGCCACCTGAGTCTTCAATGACTGCAGCCTCTGAATATTCATGATGTGAAGCGAAATAGCAGCAGAGCTCAGGGCCTGCGGGGGGATCTTCTCTCAGGGTGCACGCACTGGAAGACATTTACTAAGTCAGGGATCAGTTACACACACACACACACACACACGCATACACATACACATACACACACACACACGCACACACACATGGCATTCACACAACTTTAACAAGAAATGACTGGAATATCAGACTGAACCTGAAACATTTGGGCCCTGGTAAACAAACAAACAAACAAAACAAACAACCTACATTCACTGAGAAAATGAGTGTGTGTGTGTGTGTTGTGTGTTGTGTGTATGTGGAGCTGATGCTCTGTTGAAAAGACTTAGTATGTGTACTTCCAATACCCAAAGTCCATAGTTTGGAGATTAGTGCGTTTTACTTTGCAGGACTGACTGATAGTGTAATGGCCGAAGCAAAAAGTCCACAGGCGTCGCACAAGGATTTGGTGAGGTTCTCTGTGGCTGTTGTTCACCCCAGGGTTGAGTTCCTGCAAACAACTAGACACTGTATTTCTGACTTGGAGATGGAAGATCTTCCTCCTTTCCCCTTGTAAGGTGCTTTACAGTCTCTGCCAGGCAGCAATAGGCGATGGAAGGGAAAGGTGTGGGGACCATGGCTGTTCCAGTACTACTACAAATGGACAGAACGCTCCTCCCGGGCCTCACTGTGAGTCATGTGAAAACCACTCTGGTCAGATCCTGAGGGCCTACTGTGTGCACTGATGCCCCTGTGCTTACTTTCCCACAGAAACTCTCTTCAGGAAGAGTTCCGGAAAGGCTCTCCATTGCCCATGAAACTATCATTTGACAAAATGAAAGGGAACATGAAGGTGCAGAATTAAATGTAACTCAGATCCAAAGCTTTGATAAACCATACTTGGATAATTATAGTAAAAATAAGTGTTTTTCTAACAGAAGGGTTTTTATTGTAATAGTAATAAATGGGGTGGAGAAAAGGATAAAAATTAAAACTTTGGCATGCTTTCTTTCTTTTTTTTTTTTTTATATTTTTTTATTGGGGAATTGGGGGGATGGGAACAGTGCTGGGGAATTGGGGAAAGGGGAACAGACAAGTTGCTGTCCTTTTGTTCTTCAATCTAGTTGTGGAGGACGTTGCTTCACTGGCCCAAGTTGGCACCATCATTGCGCTCTTCCCGGGTGAGGCAGATCAGTCGCCGGCTTCTGGACGGCCGCTCACTGCGGCTGCTGGCCGCTCACGCTGGCTGCTGGCCACACACGGTAGCCCATGGCAATCCACTGCCACAGGGGCTGCAGCCCACGCCGTCGCCGGCGACTCATGGCAGCCCAGCTCCAGGTTGAGCTGTTGTTCAGTATCTTAGCTGTAGAGGGCACAGTGTCACTGGCCCTCATATGTGGGATCCGAACCGGGGCCCTCTGGCATCCCAAGCGAGTTCTTAACCATCGCGCCACTCGGCCGGCCCTGGCATGCTTTCTTTCTACATAAAAATCACCCTGTATTTTTGAAGAACATTCATGCAGTTTCTTTCAGTATTTTCAGCAATATGAAGAGGACAGCCAGCTAAAAAACTGGCTGGCTTCCCACTGGCTTCTAGATCTTCTCTTTTTCTTCTTTTAGAGGCACTAATGATACTTTAAAATATATTTGTAAGTACGTTTGACCAAGGTAACTTGTCCATCTGAGGCTGGCAAAGCTACATTTGCCCATTGATCTCTATCTGTAAAATCACAGTTGGAAATTAGGAAAACAGGCCACAGGTATTTTTCAACACATTTCTCTCTAGAATAATTCTTTCCTTCCCAAAAGTGTTCAGAAGTTGAGAACCTGTCGTGACTTTTAAGCTGCCATAATACGGACTTTATTATGTTGGATTTTGTTGTATCTCGTAAGTGGTTAACCCACCAAAAATAAATTCTAAGTATAGCTTGTTTAGATTTTCTTTCTTACAGAAAATGTGGGCTTTTGTCTTCCACTTTTAAACTAGAAGAACTTCTAAGAGTCATACTGTCCAGGAAGGTGGCTCTGTGGGTCCAAGATGTTGACTGTTATATCTCTCAAGTCTTAGTCCATTTCTCCCGACCCAGTGTACACCCTAACAGGTAACTCTCAAGCTCCTTCTCTACTTATTCTCAACACAAAGGTATTTACTCAAGATCGCCACAGATATTATTTTTCCCTCCCAACTGAATTGACAGTTCTGTCAATACCATATTTGTCATGTATAATGTGCACTTTTTTGCCCAAATTTGTGGGGGAAAAATAAGGATGTGCATTATACATGGGTAGTACTAATTCTATATCTATATATATATGTTTTTAAATTCTTTTATTTATGCTTATGAACTAAAAGTGTAACTCTAGAAATCAATAACGATATCCGTATGCAAAATAATACCCTGGAATACAATAATGGGTTTGTTGAACTTACAACAAACTTGCAACGATGAAGAGTTCTTGGCCTTCTATGATGCATAAGTATCATAATATTTTTACTGGTACATAAAACCTTGTGTACCTTGCATTTGTTCTTGTGTTTTGTAATTATTTGTTACATAAAATTTTTTGTACCATAATATGTTAAAACATAAATGCTAAAATTCCTTTATAATACAAAAAACAAGTACCTACATGTAAACAAATACAAATTTGAGTTAAAAAATTAAAACAAAAGATTTTTTTCCTGAAAGTCTGGGCCAAAAATGTGGATGCACATTATACACACAAGCACATTATACATAGCAAAATACGGTAATTCTAGAAAGCCAGCCCTTAATAATAGCTGAAACATGAGAAGAACCTTTAAATACTTTATTCTTTGGTTGAAGATTTATAAAAGTTTTCCACTTAAGTCTCAAGAGTCTGTTCTCTTTTGGGAAATTACAGAATTGTATGATTTTTGTATGACTCTTCAAAGTAAAACTGATTGCACAGCTGGTCTCTGAGCAGAGTGGCAGGTCTCTGATAGGAGAGGGAGAAACAGCATTATAGCAGCCACCCCACCTGAAACAATAATGCAAGGTTCAAAGTGGGCTCCCCCTTGCCGGGTAACTTCCCCAGTCCTACCCCCTGACATTGGCCATGAGGGTGTAATGGACAGGACTTGCACAGGATGGGGGTAACCTGTGCATGGAATGTTGAAGTTATTGAAAGCGAAGGAAAAACAATTTTTAAGCCACTTCTCTCAAGGAAAAAAAAAGATCTGTTCTGGTTTCATAAAGGTGCCAGGTGCAAGAATTCCTAAACCATCTTACAAATTAAAAGCGTAATCTTACAAACTTATTAGCTGCAGAAATTTTTCCCTGATAAGTCCTATAGGAAATGCCGTTATAATAAATGTAACCGTAGAGCTGCTTGGCTGAATTCAAGGAATGGTGTCCTAGGGCCTCAGCTTTTTGGCTTCCCAACCCTCCCTCCCAAAGGTAGCGTGGGTGGGCAGAATTTGAAAACCAGCACACTGCAGCAAGGAGGGTTCCTGGACTTTTCCTTGCTGTACCTTTGTCACCACAAGTTATGTCAAAAAGTGACTCCTGCTGGCCGACTGGCTCAGTTGGTTAAGAGCTCGCTCAAGAGTGTGAGCTCTGAAAATCAGCGGTTTGATTCCCGGCCCGAGCTGAGCTGCTGCTGAGCTGCCAACAGGTAGCAGGACGGCTCAGCTAAAAAAAAAAAAAAGTGACTCGTCTTGTTACAAGTTTCCTCACGATTTGGTCCAAAATAATTCGATTTCTTACCAGAGAAACAAGAGTCATTTTGAGTATTTCCTGTCTGTGTATTATTACAGCAAAAAATTAGCACAAAAAAGTAAAAATCACTTTCCAGTTTGGCATCTGAGTTAATGTTTATACACCAAATAATTTCTAATCCAGGAATCAAAATAGTGTGATTAAATACCCCACCAAAAAAAAAATTATATATATATATATATATATATATATATATATATATATATATATATATCAATTCATTGGGATATTTTACACACTTGAGAGACCACAGCCAGGAGATTTCTTTCTCCTCTGTTTTGCCATATTCCTTGCCAGGGTTTCAAGACAAACTTTGACTAGACTTCAGCCAGTTAATAATTTGACCACTGCTGTTTGTCATTTTATATCGTGTCTCCACATTGTTGAACTGAGTTGACACACAAACAACAATACATGTGACTTCTATGGAGATGATGCAGTCACTTGGTAATTCTAAAGTTACAATAGCTGTGCACTTTGTAACAATATTACACAGTAATGTAGAGAAGTGGAGGATGGGACGCATATAGAAGAATGGGAAGCAGAAAAGAAAAGAAAAAGAGAAACGGTTCAGTCGGCCAAGGAAAGTGCACCATCTCACCCATGCCTCTGCCTCTGGGTAATGAGGAAAGCACGTTTTGATGGAATGAAAACTATTTCGTGTGGCACCCACTTAAGTTTTCTCAGAAGCCAAGCAGCCTCACCATAGGAGAGCGTCAAAATATTTTTCCTTCACAAAGAAACATGGATCCATCGTCATTTTGTTAATTTTGGCATCCTAGATAATGGTGCTGTCAAGAGACCATGGGCAGGTTGTGAACAATGTGGGGAACAAGAAAGAAAACAAGCACTAAACCTGTCAACAGTTACAAGTGAAAAAAAAATCACCCTGGGAAATTCTCAACTCATAGTCACACAATATTCTTCATTTTCAGATGAGACACATGAAGTACTAAAACAAAAGGCTGTGACTGGATAAGACTGAGGAGCTGGTGGTCCTTTCCAAGCTTCTCCTAATGGGTGGCACGTTTGGATAAGTGAGCAATGGCCTTGTTTCCATCTGTCTTAGCACTCGGTCTGCCCTCCATCCCTAGAGCAGGCTGTCTGTCCGACTAACCAGTCTGACCTCAGCACTGGATAGCCAGCTGGCCCCAAGCTGCCAGCTGCTTCTGCAACCTCTCATGAGAGGCTGGGCGCAAGCACACGGGGTGGCTTCCCCAAGGTCTCTCTATCATGCTGGCTGGCAGAGAGGAGGGGATCCCTTACCACACGTGCAGGATCCCCAAAGGTACATCCCTGGGTTCTGTGTGACCCAAAGACGTGGACTGGTAGTGCCTTGCAGAGCACTGAGTACAAAGCTGGCACCAAGAGTGATGGGCAAACGAAATGTACTGGACGGGCCACTTGCTCTCTCGCTTCCTGTTCCTATAGAAGGAGGTAGCTAGACCAGATGACTTCAAAGATATCCTCTCACAAATCCAGAATACTGGGATTGGAGGTGACAGAAGTTTGAGGGTGCTTGGAAATAAGGGAGATATATAGGAAAGGTTTATTCAGGAATTTATAATCTTTACTGGCCTACAGTAGCCACCAGCCATACTGAGCTAGTGAGCACTGAAATTTGACTAGTGTGACTGGAGAACTGAGTTTTGAATTTAATTTAAAATTTAAAATTTAAAAACAGACTCAAGTCAGATACTGAAACATATTTAAGGATGTTTGGGACAATTTGGATTTGTGAACCTACTTTTTCAAATTTAAATTTCATGAAATAAAATATAGATCATGGATTTCTGATGACAATTGTGCATCTCCAATTGAGATATAAAATACACACTGGATTTCAAGGCTTCGTATGAAAACAAGGAACATAAAATATCTCAGTATTAATTTTATACATTGATTCATGCTGAAATAAGAACATTTTGGCTACATCCAGTTAAATAAAATATATTAACATTATTTTCACTTTTTAAAAGGCTTTTTAAATATGGCTATTACAAATGTGTGGCTCATACCATATTTCTATTGGAGAGTTCTAATCTATATAAAGAGCGTTTATTAACAAAAAGAAAGCCCAATTTGCTAGAAACTATCTTCCTGGAGGCAGATATTTCTCCAAAGAAGCATCAGAAGGCACTTAGTACCGTATTTCCCCATGTATAAGACGCACCCTTTTTTTCGAAAAATTTGGGGTTTAAAAACTGGGTGCGCCTTATACAGTGGTTTTATGAGCACAAAAACAAGTGTGAAAAAAGCGGGAAACGCAAGTAAAAAAAATCTACAACCACTATATAAGACACACCCAGTTTTTAGACCCCAAATTTTTTGAAAAAGGGTGCGTCTTATACATTATGCTTCTCCCTATTGGAAGGGGTGAAACACAAAAAGATAGTATGTTCTCAGCTTGTGCTCAAAGAAGCATGCACGCACTCGCTCACTCGCTCTGCTGGTCACCATATTCATGCAGCACCTGGGACATACAGGTGAATGAGACTTGGTTCCTGCCCTCACGTAATCAATGGGAGAGAGAGGCAAGTAAACCCACAATGACAGCACAGGTACTCATGATGGGAAAGCAGGGGTGGGGGAATATAAAACAGAACAAAATGGGTCAGCACTCAGAACCACGCTTTCTAGGGAGAGTATGAAGTCTTTCTTCCCCAACCATAGAATTTACAATGTCACAATCCATCCCCTCACCCCCCGGTCAACCTGGCCAACTGCACATGTACTGAACAGATCATATGGCCTCGGCACTGTGCTAGGAGCTGGTGGCACAATGGTGAATAACCATTGGAGGCCACACTTTCTGCAGATTCCAATCTTGTGAGTATGAGACAGGGGAATTAAGTAAAGAAATAAGGTAAATAATTTCAGATAGTAACAAGTTTTATGAAGAAAACAAAGCAGTATGACTGCACGGAAAGTGACTAGATGGGGAACAACTGTCCATGGATTCTGCTTCTTTGCATTTTTAGATTCTCCAAGAAAAATAAGCCTAGATAGTGAAGAGCAATTGAATTGAGCCTTCCATTCTCTTAGGGGACTAATTTTCCCCCAAATAGCCCTCTAAACCAAGACACCGACTGTAGCCGCTCATAGAGAATGTGAATGGTTCTCACGTAACGTGCTCAATTTAAATGTTTATTACTGAAGATAAACAATAGATATTTTTGTGTTACTTATCTCTCTCCTAAACTATGTGGTTAATTATAAATTCTATCACCTTTTACTGACTTACACTGTAATAACTATTTAAAAGATTAATGGAGTATGTCTACTGAGTAATGGAATAAATTTTTCTATGTATCTTGTGGAGATAAGTCTCGTGATTTCATACCGAACATAACATATTCTGTGAAATTATATTCTTTTGATATTTCTCTAAACCCTTGTTATTTAATTTTTATATAAATAATCATACTTAAGGTGCCCCAAAGGAATGATAATGGAAGCAAATAAGGAAAAACAGCTTTTAGCCCAACTTTGCTATAAGTAGGTATAAGACCTCAGTGAAGTTCCTGGTTCTATATCTAAAGTCTCTCTCCTAGCATACACTCCTGACACAGAAACACAATTAAGGTAAGAATGCAATGATTGATTTATGTGTACTTCTGCTGGGATGTTCTGATCAAGCTACAAGGAAAGTGAGTTCACTTCCAAAATATTTCTTTTAAGAGGCAACTAAAAAAAGTCAAAGGTATGAAGAAAATAGGATTTGAAGATTCAGGAAACTGCTGGCCTACTCAGTGATCATTTGCTGACCCTGTGTGTGAGGGATGGAGGGGCTCACATAAGAAAGCAAATGTTCTTATTTTCAGAGAGTAAAGTATCGGATTAGGTTGATTCATGAGGTCATATTATAGTGGCCGAGGGTAGGATAACAACAACTAAATACTATGCTGAACTGCTGTAAAGTAAATCAGTCAAATATTCAAACTTCAATTCAGGTAATAATTCTTTATCATATTGTGGACCATATTAATCATGCAAAGATTTATGTCTGACAAAAAAAGAAAAAAAACATTTGTATTTCCTTGCATTTGGCACTGACTTACTGCCACAGAACAAGCTACTTGTAGAGGTCATAGCCTCTTCCCTTAGTAAAATGGAAACAATATTCCATGTTTCTCACCAGTATGCTTCAATAGCAGATGTTTATGAAACAATGTGGTCACCACAGAAGACAGAGGCAGTGCACATAAACACAAGGCATTATCACATTGCTACACAGATTGGCACTCAGGGTCCCCAGTGCATCTAGTACTTTGGCTCTCCCTGCCTAGCCTCCTACTTGTGAAAATTTTGGTGGGTTTGCTCCTCCATGTTGCTTCAGAAGGCCAAATGTAAACCAAACGAATTAAACTTTCCATCATATGTTCTACAACTTGGCTTTCTATTATATCACGTCAGGATAAACTCACAAGAGGTAGCCAAGTTTGAATATTCAAAACATCCTGTTTGGGATATAAGTTTATATGCTGGGAGAAAAAAGTTATGAGGCCCTTTAAAAGAGAGGAAAATTTAGAACAATTTTCGTATTCTTTTCCAATTTATCTTACAAAAAGGGCAGGGTGGGGGGAATATGTTGTCAAACACTGTGAGGTGTGCTTTGATTCAGGCTGATTCCGTCTGGCTCGTTTTTTGTATCTTCTAAGGTAGAGGTCAGCAAACATTTTTGTAAAGGGACAGACAGTAGATATGTTGGGCTCTGTAGGCCACATGGTCTCTGTCGCACCAGCTCTGCTTAGCTGTTGTAGCACAAGAGCAGCCAGAGAGCATGTAAACAAATGAATGCAGTTGTCATCCAATAAAACTTTATGGATACTGAAATTGGAATTCCACTAGTCATCAAATATTACTCTTCTTTTGATTTGTTTCCAACCGATAAAAAGTGTACATACCATTCTTATCTTGCAGGCTACACAAAAACAGCTAGATTTGGCCCGAGGGCCATAGTTTGCTAACCCCTCTCTAAGGTATCACATGGTTAGTGAAAAACTGTTTTGAGGATTTCTGAGAAAGAGAATGAAAGCAGAGTCAAAACCTGATGCCTGGAATGATCATATATATATAGTATAAATAAACACATATGCATATGTGTGTGCATACATAAATGCGTATTTACATAATTCCCATAGAAATCTACCCTTCGTATTTAAACCTTTGAGTGATGGAAAGACATGTTACTAGGCACACTTTCTATACTGTGTAAGATAAGTCAAGTGTCTTTATTAAACCAGCCATTGACAAATACTTCTTGGGCACTTCCTTTATTGAAGTAGAGGGGCCTAACACACGTATTTAAGACCCCTAAACTCAACCAGTGCTCAGGAGAGTGAGAGTGAGTAAGCACAATTCTAATTCTAAGCAGCACAGCTGACTCCGTATGCCATTCTATTTGATGGGCATTCGCCCTGGAGTGAGCCCCCAACAGGACCATAAACATGACACTGTAAGCAATGCATAGGACATCTGGTTCACCATGTTCTGTTTCTTCCCCTGGGGTGGGGACACAAGTTCTGATGCTTGATATTTTATTTATAATCTACTATTATATATTTTACATATTTCCTACTATTCAATTCTTCTGTAGAGCAAGACACAGGCATAAACAAATATTTATGGAAATATCTCCCATATTTCTAATATTATACTAAACCTAATGGAAAATTTAAGAGAAAATGCATAACCTTTCTTTTTTAAAAAAAAGTATCAGAATCATGATTACAGACTTACATGCTTCCTTGGGACCTTATTTCATTAAAAGAACTAAACTTGGAGGTTTGTCGATAGTGAATGAATGGTGCAAATTTCTGGCAATTAAAGGTGTGGAAGCTATGGAAAGAACAAGCGTGGGTCTCTGACCTAAAGGAAACTCGATCTGCTTTGAAGGAGAGTGGGTTGTCCTTTAAGATATATAAGATCGGTTTGCTCCCCTTTTTCTGCCCCCCATTCTCCTCTCTCCCCCACACATACACTCAACTGTTATTCAGAGAAAGGGAAAGGCCAGATGGTTTTGGGGATTAGCAATGAGGGAAGGCCCAAGTTTCACCTCAAGGTTGTTATTAAATTCTAGTGCAGATTGGCAGGGTTACAAAATTTGGGCCATCTGAGAGCTCTTGGGGAGTCTTGGTCCGGTTCCTAATGAGCAGGTGTTGACACGGAAAAAGCTGCCTGTGCAGCAGAGCTGCAGGCACGGGGCCGCGCTAGTGACTGAGGTGTGCTCAATCTATCCCAGTGCTTCTTCCCGCCCAGGAAGCCAGGCACTCAGCTCTGCACAGCCAGCCCTGCTTTGTGCCTGCCTGCAGCAAACCGAATAAAGCAAATAACCAAAAAATTAAAAACCGGGGTCTAGTCTGCAGTTGTGGTGATTTTACAACTTTGCCTCACTTTCAAAATTCTCTCCAGTGTATATTTAATTCCAACCAAATTTAATTTGGGTCCTAGAAGGTTTTAATGCCCCCCCTTGTAGACATGCTTGTGTATGACAGATTGCAGACTACATTAACCATTTTGCAGAGGGAAACGGGCCTAAGTAGTCTATTCGACGAGAATAAAATATACATCAAATCCTCCAGTAGAGTTTTGTTTTGGTTTGCAGCCATGGCACTGAAATGGAGTAAAATGTGGCCAAAGTCTATATATTCCACCAGGGATAATAGTGATAACTGAGATTTACTAAGTAGAAATAGCACTTTGCTGCAGATGGGTAATGTATTACGCAGGCAGCGAGCTCATCATTTAGACGGGCAAGAAACACACAGAATTCTGGCTCACAGTCTAAATACGGATGCGATACCTATGTCTATTTTTAACAACATTTTTCCAGACAACTTTTTTTGTAAAGACTCCAGACCCTATGAATACTTGCGCTATAAAAATGAGATGCTAAATTCTGCTTCCAACCAACATTTTTACAAGTTTTGTAAACTTTTTGTAAAGTTTCTTTTTTACAATAATGGTGATTTTTAAAAATAAGAGCCTGAAGCTCATTAGAAAAGAATTTCCCCCATCTTTATGAGTACTTGTGAATGTTAACAAAAACAAAAATCCTAAAATAACTACTGCATTTCATGATGCCATCTTCTGCTAGGGTGGCAATAAAACCAGTCTTCATACAAGCAAAGCATCTCGAGTTTCAGGTAACTATAGATTTTATAAAGCTCAATACCTCTTGTTATTTAGACAGCAGCAATAAAAAAAACACAAATAATTCTGAAAATTGTGACTGTATAGGGCTTTTAAAAAATAATTTCTATTTATTTTTCTTATATCAACATATATGTATTATAAAAATTTCAAATCATGGATTAAAATTAGGAAAATGAAAACCATATTGCCATCACCTTACACCAATTAGAATGGCTACTATCAAAATGACAAGAATAACAAGTGTTGGTGAGGATGTGGTAAAAAGGGAACCCTGTGCTTTGTTGGTGGGAATGTAAATTGGTATAACCACTATGGAAAACAGTATGGAGGTTCCTCAAAAATTAAAAATAGAACTGCCATATTAGTGTCTCAAAAAGATATAACAACTGCACTCTCATGTTGCTTACAGCATATTTACAGCCAAGACATGGAAACAATCTAAGTGCTCACCAACAGATGCATGGATAAAGAAAATGTAGTACATACACACCATGGAATATTATTCAGCCATAAAAAAGAAGGAATTTCTGCCATTTGTGAGAACATGAATGAAACTTGAGGGCATTATGCTAAGTGAATTAAGTTAGACAGAGAAAGACAAATACTCTATGACATCACTTATATGTGGAATCTAAAAAAAAAAAGAAAGAAAAGAAAAAACCTGAAAACCTAAAAAACCCATAGAAACAGAAAACAGATTGGTGATTGGTGTTTGCCATGGGGGTGAGAAGGTGGGGTAAGGGGTGAGTGATATGGGTAAATGTAGTCAAAGGTACCAACTTCCAGTCATAAGATAAAGTAAGTTATGGGGATGTAATGTACAGCATGGTGACTAAAGTTAACAATACTTTATCATTTATTTGAAAATTACTAAGAGAGTAGATCTTAAAAGTTCTCTTATAAGTAGATCTTAAAAGATCTTAAAAGATCTTAAAAGTTAACTATGTGAGGTGATAGATGTTAACTGAACTTATTGTGGTGATCATTTGCAATATATACACATATCAAATCACTATGTTGTACACCTAAAACTAATACAATGTTATATGTCAATTACATCTCAATAAAGCTGGAAACATTCATATTGCCACCACTCAGAAACTATCATTAACATTTTTGTTGTATATTCTTCCAAGCCTTTCTTTATATATACATATATTTGTATATAACCATTTTACCAAAAATATAATCTGATCAGTAGCTTTACAATCTGCCTTTAAATATATATTACATATTAACTACAGATAATGAATATCCATGTGTCACGAAATACTTTTATAATTTTTAAATGGTTGTATAATATTCCATGTGATGAATATACCATATATGTTCTATTAGACATTTAGTTTGCCTATATTTCCATGAGATAAACAACACTATAAATGACCAACCTTATCACCAGATGAGTTCACACAACCATAACTTAGGATAAATTTATAGAGGTAGCTTTCCAGAAAGGCGAAGCCAGGTTTACTTAATGGTTAGGCTTGAATACATACTAAGGATTGGTGAAATTAAACTATTATTCATCTCTGTCATCCCATTCCCAACTCTACTTATATTTTCTGTGTCCAAGAATTGCTCTTTGATAGACAGGATGAGAAATCTAGAGAAATATATTACCTGTGCTAAGGTAAATGCTTATCTTTCATTTTACCTACGATTTATCCACAGTTGAGAATTACTTAAGACACAAGCTGTTTTTTAAGCCCAATGTTAATATATCCTGATAATAAGTGCCAATGCCACATTTTGAATTCTTAAAGTATTAGTAGTATATTTAGCAGTTTGGGGTTCTATAGATAACCAAAATATATAATGATTTATAAAATGAAAAATAAAACAATCAAAATCTTATCAATGGAAGAAATGGTGTTTCTTTTGATGAGACACCAAAAAGCTTATTGTTCTTGAAAGTCCAGATAGAAGCATGAAGACTGTTGTATCACAATATTGATAAGACCAGGTTATTTTCACAAAATTGCCAAATACATTACAATCGGTCCACAATAGTATGTCTTATGTGTTAGATTTCAAAACTAGTGCTAATTGGCCCTGCCCCACATTCACACTCATTTGGAATTGGTGGTGGAGTCTATTTTTCCATCCTGTAAATGTGAGTTGTTCTTGTGACTTACTTTGGTTAAAAGAATGGGGGAAAGTAGAGATTCTATGATAATCCCAATGCTAGATCCCTGTGTGAACCTTCTTGGACTTTAAGAACTGTCTAGCTGTTCTCAGCCCAAATGGCTACCCGCAGCTAAATAAATGAATTATTATTTTAGATCACTAAGTTTGGGGAGGTTTGTTACACAGCACAAGTAACTGGGAAAAAAAATGAGTACAAATTACAGATACTAGGAATAAAAGAGGGACTATCACTACAAAGCCAACAGGTATTAAAAAGATAAAAAAGATAAATAAGTATTATAAATGACTTTATGCCAATGAATTGAAGTTTTAGATGAAATAGACAAGTTTCTCAAAAAAATGTAACAACAAAAGTGACAAAAGATGAAAAGGAAAATCTTAAGAGTTTCTGGTTTTTTTTAAAATAATTGAAATCATATAAAGCCATCCCACAAGAGATACTCCACACCTATTTAGTTTTCACTGGAGAAGTCTATCAAACATTTAGGGCAGAAATATCAATATTACACTAACTCTTTTAGAAAGCAGAGGAAGCAGGGACATGTCAGCTAATTTTATGAGGTTAGCATAACCTTAATAACAAAACCTAAGAAAGAGGTTAATGACAACAACAACAATAAAAAATACAGAATAATCTCTCTCATCAAGATAGACGTAAAATGCTTTGGAGAAGATGAACAAAACCCAAGCTAATAATAGAGTGGGGATTATCCCAAAAAGGCAAACTTGGTTTAACATTCAAAAAAAAAATCAGGGCCGGCCGAGTGGCTCAGTTGGTTAAGAGCTCGCTCAAGAGTTTGAGCTCTGAGCAACAGCAGTTCGAGTCCAGCCCGAGCTGAGCAGCCGCTGAGCTGCCAACAGGTAGCAGGATGGCTCAGCTAAAAAAAAAAAAAAAGAAAAAAAAATCAATGAAGATAGTACATCACAATAAAAAGGAAAAAAAATCCTATATGATTGTTTCAACAGATTCAGACAGCTCATTTGAAAAAATTCAACATACGATATTATAAAGAAAAAAAACCTCACCAAATTAGAAACAGAAGAAAATTTCTTCAACCTGATTTTAAAAATATCTGTGAAAGACCCACACAAGCTATTATTATACATCATCATGAAATGTTGAATGCTTTCCTACGAAGAAGAACAAGGCAAGTTGTGCTCTTACCCCTCCTAGTCAATATTACACAGGAGATCTTAACCAGTGTAACTAGGCAAAGAAAAGAAAAAAGTCATCAAGATTGGAAGAAAGAGTAAAACTGACTCTTTTCACAGGTGACATGATAATTTTCGTAGAAAATCCTGAGGTGTAACAATTCCTAGAAACTAACAAGTGAATTTAGCTTGGTTTCAGGACTCAAGATCAATATACAAAAATCAACTGAATTTTATATGCTGGCTGCAAACAAATGAAAAATAAAATTCAGAAAAAGAAAAATCCCACTTTTTAAAGCACCAAAATCCATAAAATACTTAGGAATAAATTTAATGAAAGACATACGAGACCTCCACATTGCAAAGTACAAATCACTGCTGAGAGAAATTAACGAATATCTAAATAAATGTAGAGCTATACCATATCAATGGATTGGAGGTTCCAACATTGTTTAAATGTCAATTTTCCTCAAATCTATAGATTCAACGAAATTCCAATCTTAAATTCACCAGTCCTTTTTAAGTAAACAAGCTTATTCTAAACAGGACCTAGAAATCCAAAGCAATCTCGAAAAATAAAAACAAAGTTGGGGAGCTTACAATATCTGAATTTAAGATTTTTATAAAACCCCAATAAGAAAGTATGTACTGGATTAAGATAGATAAGTATATCAACGGAACAGAAATAGACCTACACTTATATCTTTGATTTATTTATAATAAAGGCACAGAGCAATTCAATAGGGACAATTATTTTGAACAAACTGTGCAGAATTGCATATCCATATGGATTATACAGATCATGGACTCCCACTTCACACTATGCACTAAAAGTTAATTTGACTTTAACAGACACTTACAAAAGGCCAACACATAAAAAGTTGCTCATCATTATTAGTCAACAGGGAAATGCAAATTAAATACGCCATGAGGTACCACTGCCATCTATTGGAGAGGCTCAAGTTAAAAAGACTGATACTACCCAACACCGGCAAGCATGTGAAACAACCAGAATTCCAGTGCACTGTTAGTGGCCGCATGAATTGTACATCTAGTTTGGAAGAAAAAGTTTGGCAGTGTCTTATAAAACTACTTTATGGCCCAACAACTCTACTCCCACATGTTTAGATAAGAGATACGAAAGCAGATGTCCACAAAGACTTGCGTAAGAATGTTTACAGATTTATTCATAATAACTAAAACCTGAAGACAGCCTAGGTGTCCATCAACAGGTGAATGGATAAACGGTGCTGTATTTATACAATTAATATTACTCAGCAACACAAAGCAACAAAGGACTGTTATGCACAACAACACATTGAATCTCACACACATTATGCTGAGTGAAAAACACCAGAAGAGTGGTTGCCTCTGGCAGTGGGGTGAGGTGGGAATTGACTGAGAAGGGGCATAAGGGACTTTTCTAGGGAAATAATGATGCTTTATTTCTCAACAAGAGTCACTTGCAAAAATTCATCAAATGATACATTTAAGTTTTGTGCATTCCACTACATGTACATTTTACCTTAAAAAAAGTAAATACATACTGCTTGCCAGTTAATCATACTGATGTCTACACCTTACTTTGAAATGCATAAAAAATAAGGTGAATTAATTGGTGGATAGACAGATTGGTAGATGGGTATATAGGTAATAAAACCAATATAGCAAAATGTTAATTGTAGACTCTAGGTGGTGAGTATATGGATATCCATTGTACAATTCTTTCAACTTTTTTGTGTATTTGGAAATTCTTTTACTAGCATGCTGGGAGAAAAACTAACATACTACATGGTAAGCCACTTTATTTCCAAACAATTTTCACATAGTATAAGATACTACTTTCTCAAAACAATCCTGTAAAATAGACAAGGCTGGCACCATCAACTGTCTCATAAAGGACCATGCCTAAAATGTCAGGGCAGTAAATACTAAGGACAAACATTTTCATAAAGGGCCTGATAGTAAATATCTTAAGCCACATAGCCCCTGCCACAGCTACTGTACCATGCTTTTGCAGAATCAAAGTAGCTACAGACTGTTTGTAAATAATTGGACAGGGCTATGTTCCAATAAAACTTTATTTACAAAAACAGCCAGGGGCCAGGTTTGGCCCATGAGTTGTGGTTTACTGATCCCTAGATGATAATCCTGGTTTCCTCATTATGGAGAATATAGATAGAAGAATTGCTTGTAGAGTCAGATTAACCTATGTTTTATGTACCACATGGGGTTGGTATGACAATTAAATAACTCATAAAATAAACAGCATAATGCCTGTTTTATAGCAGGTATTCAAAAAAAGTACAGTAATGAAAAGATTTTTTTTCATTACTGTACTTTTTCTCGTTTGCTATTTTTGCCACTATACTTCATGGCCTGGATGAACTATAATAAGAAAACAAGCTGCTTAATGTTATTCACTCAAATTAATTAATTAACCATAGTAGACCTTTTGTGCAGTAAATCTATAACAGTTGCACTGTAAATGGAAATGCATGATTTTTCCTGCATTTATTTCCTGGGCTAACTTTCAGCTAGAAATTCATTGAGAGCCCTTCAGGTTTTCTGCTCTGTTATATCGATTGGAGGTCCCAGTTATCTCCCTCACTCCATACCTGATTGGTTAACTCCTGCTTTAACTCGTGGTTCTTTCCACGCCATCTCTCTAACCTGCATGATTTCACTCATTTCTTGGTGTCAAGCTGTGTCCAAAGCCTCAGTCCTAGCCAAAATCGAGCTTTTCCTTAAACGTGTGATGCCTCCACCTTTGGCCTCTCTCCAAACACTATGAAGCAACTGAGGCAGCAGCATGCTAATAATGATTCTAATTTATCCCCTTCTACAGAATTGTGAGGATGCAAAATATTTGACCATTTTTTAATTAACAAATCAATGGGCAAAGTTGCAAGGGTAGAGTCAAACATTAGGTTATAGGGAAGAGATTTATTTCACCTTCTTTAATAGCTTACAAAGGAAGGCTATAATAACAATAATAGGTCCATTCAATGAGCATTTATTATGTGCCAGGCACTTTGTTAACTATTTCATTCACTCATTTTCACAATCATCAATCTGCATAAAGCACCTACTGTGTGCCAAGGTTTACATAATCTAATGACTCTGAACCAAAATCCTGTAAGGTAGGTATTATAATTCCTGTTTTACAAATTGTGTAAATTGAGGATAAGAGCAATTAAACTCTTTCCCAGTGTCCCATGGTTAAGGAGTGGCAGAGCCATTATCTAGCACAGATCTCGTTTCTAGAGGCTCTTAATAAATATTGCAAATGCATACTGGATGCCATTTGCTCAGTGTGTTTCTGTATTGTTTTGCCCCTCCTTTTCCAGCACATCTGTCTTCTCTCTGCCACTTAGTTATTATCTCTGTGAAGGACTGGATCCGGAGGGCTCACCCGCTGTGACTGACGGTCCCCCTAACCTCCCACACCGCTCTGTGCACTGCAGAAGATCAATAACTTTTGCTGATTCTTACCCTCAACCCCTACAGGCATCTGTTTAGGCAGCTCATTCTCCAGCACAATCCCTACGTGACGTTTTCTCATTTCATTCCCAGCTTCTCTATAATGAATCTGCAGAAGGCAACAGAATCGGGGACTCCCTCGCCTATGTAACGCTCCTTTCACTTTGAACTCTGCCATTATACTTGCACCATCAGCTATGCTGCTCATGATTTCTGCCAGTGCAACGAGGAATAATGGCTCTAGAGGAGTGACTAACAGGGAAAGAAAGCATCAGGCTATAAACTCCTTCGGAGAATAATGTGTAACCTGAAGAGATCCTTCCTCCCAGTGCTCTTGTAGGGCACGCATCAGTCACGGAGGCCTGAAGCATTCATTCCTCCCATAGCTGGGGTTTCTTCTCTTTCTCACCACCCCCCGCCCCCCGCCGAGCTTTTACACTAACTCAGATCCTTCTGAGTAAAGACTCCAGCTTCTCAGATGTGCTTCTGAGATCAGCTAATAACACTGGGGGCATTAACTAATTAACAACTGTGAGGAGTTCAGAAAACAAACAGGCATGGAGCAATGCTATTATTACGTGGCTTCTGCCTGACACCACTGTCTCCAGTAAGCAGGCAGTGATGTCAATACATCCAGGAAGGAAGGCAAAGGAAAATCCTTGCTACAAATTGCCAGCTCGGTTCAGATTCCTTTTGCCTGAAATTACAGGCATAGCTACCACTGCAGTGAGGCTTGCAGCTGACTCCCCCCTTCCCTGTTTTTAGTTTAATTTTTAATAGTCTCCCTTCAACTGCTGTAGCCATGCAGCCTCATTTTGCATTGCTCGAAAATTTGGTTCACGAAACTTCCCAAATAGCAAGTTCTCCAGTTCTAGAGAGGCCAAGAGAAAAAAATAGTATTATTTAAACCTTTCTCGTCAATTGGTATTAGTGGCTCCTTTCCAAAATGCACTTACTGCAAACATTGCTTATATACATCACATTGTGGAGAATATCAGTCTACTTGAACGCTAGTCATTAAAAACAAAAACAAAAACAAAGAACAACAAAACTGAGTTCTTTTCTGATTAAATAAAAGACGAATAAAGAAAGGCTTTGATTGATTTACTTTGTTATTTATTATTGGTTATTTATTATTATTTTAAGAAATCGAAGCTGAGGAAGTAGCTTTTGTAAAGGAGTTTGGCTCCTTCTGTCTCCTTTGCGAACCCAGCCTGCTTTCCTGTTCAACCTTCAAGTCCTTCAGGCCTCCATCCTGGGCCTTCTCACTCCATACTCGCTGCCTAGGCCATGTCATCCACACCCACAACTTCAGTTGTTGCCTACATTAGATGACTCACAGCCCAGACCCCTCTTCTAAACTCCTGACCCCAAAATTCAGGTCCCTGTGACATCTTCCTTGGATGTGTCATCCTCAACAATGTAAACAAATGATGTGCCCCCCAACAGGTCTACCACTGTTCCTTTGCTGAGTGAATGGCAGCTCCACAGCAGGGAAGGGGCCATGTCTGCTTTTGTTCCCAATTGTATTCCACAGAGCTTAAAGGCTTGACGCTTAATAGGAGGTTTTCATTAAATGCTGTTTGTTGGAAGGAAGGCAGGGAGGGAGGAAGGGGAGGAAAAAAAAAATCCCAAGAATATCCGTGCTTATCAAACTTTGGTTGATCCAGCAGAGACCGGCTAGCTTTTCTCCATCAATTTCCATTTCCCTGCTGAGCACATATCTTGACTCCCTTTCGCAGCCTCCTCCTTGCTGGGTGAAGCAAGGGGACTGAGAATGAAAGGGGATACAGACTGAGGTGATACATGGCACTTCCAGGCTTGGCTCTTAAAAACTTCCCACAGAATTTTTGTCCTTCTTCCTCCTTTCTAATGGCTGTTGACCAGCTACCAAGTGTGCAGCGAGGGACACTGAGGGCCTGGGAGATAAGGAGCCCCAGACTGGAAGGGGCCTAGACTCCAAATCATTGCACAGCCCCTCCACCAACCTACATTGGACTGTGACGTGAAACACCAATAAACCTTTATGGAGTCATATTAGGGGATGGTTTTGGCAGTTAGGCTACACCAAGCTACAGAATTGGGAAGAGACAAGGTAAAGCAGTTATCACCCTCTGTCTATGAATTTTCTTACATAGATTTTTTTTCTTACTTAGACAAGGGAAACAAAAGTTATGCTAGCTATGTTTAGAGTTCAGAAGGAAAATATGTTTCAATCCAAAATACAGCCAGTTAGCAATAACTGGACTTTCTGGTCAGCGCAACCTTTACAGAGAACTGTTAAGCTGCTCTGTGCCAGAGAAAGTTGTGCTATGAATGATAAATACATTCTATTTTCTTGCTGGTTCTTTTGTGTGTATGAGATAAGAGTGATAATAACCCAAAAGCAGCACTTCTTATAGAGCAGGCTAGGGGTTGAGGTGATCTGCTGCTAACACTCAGGAGGGTAGGCATGGGGGACGCTGGAAGACAGCTGGACCCCAATGGGAGCGGGGCACCTATTTGTCAACCTCACAACCTCAAGAAGTCTGAACAGAAATGAATTAAGAAGCGAAAGTTGATAAGCGAGTAGATGGTAAAAGTTCTCATTACACACACACACACACACACACACACACACACACACACACACACACACAAGTTTAACTATACGAGGTGATGGATATGAACTAAACTTATTTTGTCAATCATTTTGCTATACATACATTAAATTATTATATTATACACTTTCAGCTATTACAAAGTGATATGTCAATTATACCTCAATAAAACTGGGAGTGGGGCAGGGGAAGAAACGTATTAGAGATGGGCCCAGGCTCTCGAACCAGACGGCCGGGACTTAAATCCTATAGATGCCACTTATTAGAAGAATAACCTCAGACAAGTGACCTAACCACTTTGTGCCTCAGTTTCCACACTTCTACAATGCAGAAATGAGGATATAGAAGAAACTACTCATAGTTTTTCTACTGTGATAAAATGAGTTAATACTTGTAAAGTGATTACATATTACATTATATTATATTATTATATATATTATATTATATATAGTATTATATATTACATACCAGTAAGTCCTATACTGTAAAGTATGTGATTAAGAAAATAAAGTATGTGATTAAGAAAATACTGAATTTTGGCTGTGTCCTGTCTACTTGTAATGGGGTCATATTAGTTTTCTTGAAGAGCAACTACTTTCAAATCTTTAAAAGGCTCCTGAGCACCACTGAAGAACCAAGAGAGGGAAGAACCCTAAAAAATGACACTGGTGAGAAGGTAATTGAGGGGCATTCCTCACTGGCTGCTAATTAGGAAGCATTTGGGGAGATGTTCATAGCTGCCAGGTAGATGATAAACTATACAAGTGTTAAAAATCTCCCTGCCAATTACTACCCAGTTACTGGGAAGGCTGAGCCACATCAGCTCCCTGGGAGCTGACACTGCGTCGTTTTTACTACAGTATCCCCACTGCTAATTACTGCACCCTGCCAGAGAACATGTGCAACAGAGACTTAACGGATTTTACCTCTCTAATGACAATCAAAACTTTCTATTTAGGGTTACGATGATTTTAATGTGTATATCTCATCTCTTTCTAAAGTCCCTTGAAGGCAGATTCCATACCTCATTTATCTTTTCATTCCCCTCTAACCTGATGTCTTGTACCTAACAGAGACTCCATAAAAAAACTGAAAGAATTCATTAATCAAAGGATGAATCATACACGAAGTCGACTCATTAATAATCTCTTTCCCCAATTTGTAGAATAGTAATACTGCGTTTACAAAACTGAACTGTGAAGTACAAAATAATTACCACCTTTTTATGATGCCAATTTTGAGTTCTTTTATAAAAGGGGATGGTAGCAATTCTAGCTACTTATTTCTCACTCAAGTTTTATGATCTCAAGTGAAGACTTTATTTTAGCCAAATTAAGGGATGTTGAGTTCATAAAAGAAGTCGATTTCCTCATCTGATGTTACACCACATAGTACATAAGTGAAGAATTCATGATCTGTGCAAGTGGTGGCTACCATGTTGTTGTATGTTAGTACCTGTAATACTTGCATGCCAAGTGCCTCAGGTTAAACTCTCAAAAGTTCTGACAAGATGATAGATAAAAATCTTTATTATACTGACAAGCTTCTCATCTAGCTCCCAGGACACTTATTAAGTAATTTATCTTCTCTTTGGAGGCAAAATAAAAGTCTGTTAAGACTCATCACTTGAATTCCAAAGCAACATCATTCACCATCAAATAACACATTAACATTGGGAAATCTAGGAGAGTCTGCAAAGTAAAGTAAGTATGCAATTTTATTTCGGCAAAAAAGAAGTTGGACATACTTTATTCAGAATGATGCAGAGTATTTAATTCAATAAATTAAAATATACTCTCAAGTGTTATGTAATTCAAAATAAAAATTGAGCACAAAAGGAAATATTGACATTATAATATAGGCACTATTATGTTGCCCCAATTTGGAAAACATTTGCAATTTGAAAAAGATGGTTTCTATTCTTTTCATAGCACAGAGACAATAGCATTTTAATGTAGCAACATTGTGTCCATCGTGTAAAACATGCCTACAAGAGATCCATGCTGCTAAATGGATTCAATCCTGTTTTCACCAAATCCCCAAATGTACCTCCTGCTGGACAGGGAGGCACTGGGCTGCAGCCTCTTTGTGTTCAGCCATTGAATGTGCTCGCCATTCTCATGCGGAGTAAACTCCAGAATATAACAGGAACACACAAGTCCATGGGCATTTCTCAGAAATGTACAAGGTTATTTATATAATAGACATTGGTCTTTGGTGCAATTCAACAACACAAGGCATATCTACAGTAAAAGACAAGACCCTGTAAGTAATTACGAGAAGAAAAGGTGGTACAAACAAGGAGCTGTACAATTTCTTAGGGAGCTCTCCTTTGGAGACCAGGGAAGAAAGCCACTTGAAGAAATGGGCTTCAAAGAATGGATAGGGTTGATGTTAATATGCCTTCTCTTCTACATGCAATGGATTATGGGAAAAAGGCTGACGGTGTAATGCTGGCAAAAATCGTAAGCATCAAAATGGTCTGTTTGCCAGGATTTTAAAATGAGGCTGCTTCAATCCCCCTTTTGGCTGAGGAAAAAGAAATCAGTGGTAACCGCCTCCACCTTTCAGAATGAACTATTAGACACCTAAGCAGCATTTGCAAAATGAGTGTCTGAGAGCCAGTTTTGTAACCTTGCTTTATTCATCACCTCCAGACTATAACAGAGGTTAGAAAGGCTGAGGGGAGACAGATGAAGATGAGAGAGGAATCATTAGAAGACATCAGTATACTCTGAGTGAGCCCTACCCACCCACAATGACTGGGAAAGCAGAGCCAAGGAGTTTCTTTGGAGGTCTTCTGGAATTCTGGGAGCAGAGTGCCTGTCCATGCAAGAGGCCATGCCACTGACAGAAGGCAGCAGGCAGGGGGAAGACAGCCATGTTGCACTGGCAGGGGCTACAATGCCCGATCCCACTGGCAGTGCGGCCAGAGTGCCCAGGTATTTCTTATGATGAGCTGTGGGCCAAGGGTGGTGATAAGTCAGCCTGGAGCTACCAAAAATCCAGCCCCAAGGACTTCTGGAAGGAGCAGCATGCCTGCAGCACCCCCAGAAGCAGAGGAGGAAAAATGAGTGGCCAGCCTGTGCCATGGAAAGTGTGGTTGAATGCTATCTGAGGGGGACCCCTAAAAACTACAACAGAGGCAGTTTTGATCTTCTGTAAAACACAAAGAGATGGACCCTTAAGCTCCTCCAAAACAGCTAGCAAGAACCAGTGCCAGATATGTCAGTGGTGGTGCCTGCCTGCTCTTTCCCTCTACCTGCTCCAACTCCACAGTAGCCAGGAGCTGAGTTAGCTAGCTGAGGGAGGAAGGATGAATGCACTGCGAGAAAGCGGGAACAAAACCTCCACACTCCTGTTCCCCGCCACAGACTTCCCATCAGGCTCAATCAGAAGCGGGAGGGGAGGGACTTTAACTTTCAATAAAGTTCTAACTTTTTTAATTAGCACACTTAAACGAGCCCGTTAACTTCCTGGATGAGAGTACTCCTGTGACGGGGAGTGACCAGAGGCATTTTGTCATTTGAGAGTGACCTAAACAAGTTATGGGGCACACACTACTGTATTTCACCCAAGCAGCAAAGAAAAACAGCCCCTCAGAAAGGATTTCAATGAGGAACAGGAGCATGAAACAGGCTTGTTTCTGATTCATGAATCCTGCTCATTCAAACACTGGACACGATTTATATTTTGGTTTCTATGGAGACAGAAAACAGATAAAAATGAACCACTGTTACATGCAATTATTTGAATCTTAAAAACGCTATGTTGAGCCAAAGAAGCCAGACACACACACACACACACACACACATCTGTGAATATGGGAATATACTAAAAACTACTGAATTATGCATTTTAACTGTGTATATTGTGTGGTGTGTGAATTATACCTTAACAAAGCTGTTTTAAAAAGCCAGACATAAAAGAGGATAAGCAATATGGCTCAATTTATATTAAGTTCTAAAGTAAAAAAAATTCAGTATCAGTGGTGCCCGGTGAGTGGTGATGGCGCTGGGGCGGGGAGGGCTGACTGGGACAAGGCATTAGGGAAATTTAGGCATGATGGAAAAGTTCTATATCTGGGCTGTGCAATATAGTAGCCATATGTGGCTATTTAACTTCATTAAAAAGTTTTAAATGAGGGTGAAGGGGATCAAATACATGGTGATGAAAAGAGAACTGACTCTGGGTGGTGAACACACAATGTGATATTCAGATGATGTATTATAGAATTGTACACTTGAAATCTATGTAACGTTGCTAACAGTTGTCACCCCAATAACCTTTAATTTAAAAAAATTTAAACAATTAAAAGTTACTTTCCTCAGCCACACTATCCATATTTCAAATGCTCAATAACAATATGTGTCTAGTGGCTACCATATTG
This sequence comes from Hipposideros armiger, assembly GCF_001890085.2. Taxonomy (NCBI): domain Eukaryota; kingdom Metazoa; phylum Chordata; class Mammalia; order Chiroptera; family Hipposideridae; genus Hipposideros; species Hipposideros armiger. The sequence continues at coordinate 3,800,381 of NW_017731389.1, read as the reverse complement.
GATAGCACAGAATAGAACATTGTTTATTGTCAGAAAATGTCTTCTTGGGAAGTAATGTTCTGTATCTTGATTCCACTGGTAGCTTTGTGAGTCCCCACTTGTCACAACTTACAAACCACACACTTAAAACTGGATATTTTGATACATGTATATACAAGTTACACAATGAAGTTGACTTAAAAATTGTTTTTGAGGGAAAATAGCCCTAGGAGTAGACTGTTGTGGGAGATTAAGAGAAAGGCTATGAAAGGAAGTGGATGGTGGTATAGAAAGCATGTCTGAGAGAAGTGGGAAGGTAGACCAGATCTCTAGAGAAGGCAGGAAGATTTGATGTAGGATATCTGGCAACACAGAATAGCTTGAAAGCTACATTAACTGAACAGAGGTGAGTGGCAAGAAAAAAGTTTGAGACCTACAAGAGATCTCTAAGGAACATGCTGATACAGGGAGAAAGTGGGTTCTAGAGGAAAGATATTAAATATCAAGCTTCTGGAAGGTGTCTCGGAGAAAAATGGATCACGAGGCCAAAATTCAAGTGGTCTGAGAAAGACCAGCCTCTCTGAGGCCAGCAGAGAAAACTGAGTGCCTCAAAGGTCAGGGGGAAAAGTCACAAGCCTGGCCAGGGTCTGAAACCTGGATAAAAACATAGAAACTAATCTGTGTGTTCAGCTAGTTTAGTAGCGCAGGCCTGGTTCCTAGGAGCATGGGGATTCTGTACAGGCTTGGAGTTTCAGCTAATAGTTTTGAACTAAAACACAGATGTGTGAGCATGCAGTCTGTAGAGGTGGTTACAGCTCAACAATGGATCCAGAAAAAGATATACATGAAAGGTTGATGTGCCACCTATGAAGTGGTCAGCACCCTATAGAAAGAGTGAATGAAAAGCACAAAAGTTCATGTAGGTTTTCATGGAAAGCTTATTGGTGCTATCAGAGGAGGCCAGAATGGCAGGTTAGTGAAGCCATGACAAGGACCAAATGAAATAAACTAGTTGTTATTCCCTACATAGAACTTTGGGGAAGGAACACTAAGAAAATGACTACCACCCACAGCTTATAGCAAGGAAATGGAAACCTCAATCTCACAATTGCAAGGAATTGACTTCTGCCAACAACCTGGAAGAGCTGGGAAGCAAATTTTTCTGCAGACCTCCAGGTGAGAACTCACCCCAGGAAACACCTTGATTATGGATGGCCTTGTAGTACCCTATGCAGAGACCCAAGTCACATCCTACCAGATTTCTGACCTGCAAAACTGTTAGCTAATAAATGGTGCTGTTTAATCTGTGGGGCGGGGAGGAAAAAAAAAATGAGGACCAGTGATGACCTCTTGCATACCATCAGGCCATTCTCACCTGCCTGGTAAACAGGCATTTGGGTATATACACCAGCAAGATCATCACCTGAAAGCAAACTAACACATTTGTTCATTACAATGGAAAGGGTCTTTTTAAAAATTGTATGTGTTGGCCACATATACAATTCTGTTGCCCTGAAGTGAAAACACCTGGCTGGTTTTCACCTATTTCTGAGGCCCACATCTAACCAAAAAGCAGAGACTTATTAGTTTGGTCTGTTCTTTCTTCATTTATCACAGCCCTAGTTCTGACTCATCATTTCTGAGACGATGAAGAGGACTACCGCGGGAGCCTCCAAGCTGACCTTCTTACCTCCCACCCCACACTCCTGCAAAGCACCCTCCAGGTCACACCAGAGTGCTCTGTCTGAGGCATCATTCTGAACATACTTAAAGCTCTCCCCACTCTTTGACTCTCACTAGATCCTCAAACACACACCATGCTGATTCATGCTTCTTAGCTTTCACTATTTCCACTGCTTCTGCCTGGAACACCTTTCCTAAGTCTCATCACATGATTAACTTTCCCTCATCTGTTAAAGCTGAGCCCAGGGACCATTTTTTACAGAAGCCTTCCCTGAACCACTAGGCTGACTGCACGTCCTGTCTCTTTGCTCTCGCAGCTGTACTTAGCGCACTATTAATGGTATCTGTTCAGGTCTGCTCTAAAATCTTTGATGGAAAGATGTGTTATTCATTTTGTAATGCCCAGCACCTAAACCGTTGATGATCTAAATAAGAAAATATAAGAAGAATATTGTCAAAAATTATAAACGTAATAGAAATAAGGTTGCCAGATTCAGAAAATAATATATGGGATTCCCAGTTACATTTGAATATCAAATAAAAAACAAATTTTTTTAGTATAAATATGTCCCAAATATTGCATGGGACATACTTACACTACAGAAAATTATTTGTTATTTATCTGAAGTTCAAATTTAAATGAGTGTTCTGTATTTCACCAGTAACTCTAAATAGAAATTTTCAGAGAACTTACATTATTTTAGCCCTCTTTATTTAGGGTGGTCTGTTCAGAGGTATGAAGTAATCTTTCATAAAGTTCCATTTTCTTAATCTGATCAAACCCAGGCTCTAAATCCATATTTTTATTAAGTCTTTTAAAGGTAAAAATGTTATATTTATATTCTGTATCAGAGAAAAGAATTCTCTCCTAAGTGTTTTTAATTTGAAAAAAACAAAATACACGTCTGAGATTAAGATAAAAATTCTCAATTTGATGATTTCAAGGAGCTAATGTGTGAACTCAGTCTTCTACTGGATATAAGCATCTGTGATCTCAAATGAAGCCTAAAGTTTTGAAACCGTTTACAAAAGGCCCACAAGTTCTAAAAACACGTCCTCTGAAAAGAGAGGAATTTCACAGAAAAAGTACTGGGCCAGGAGTTTGAAAACTTCAGTTCAGCCTCACCTTGGTCATTAGCTTGAAATGTGAACTTGGGCATGGCACATAACTAATTTTTCTCTTCTATAAAATGAGGCGCGATTAACATGATCTCAAAGTCCCTTTCTTCCCACTCCAACAGCCTATAACTATAGGCAGCCAGAGCCAGGGGGTGTGGTAGGAAGGAACGAGGCTGGGCTGTGAGTCAGCAGACCTGGGCTTACTCTCCAGTCTGTCAGGAAACCTCAGACATTAAAGTGCCCCTGTGTCCAGGCCTGGCAGAAAATCGCCATGCACTGCAGTTCTTATGCCACTTAGCTTCACATCCCCCCCCGCGGGCTCAGCTCACTGTTGCTAAATTAAG
>NW_017731389.1:3793497-3796436 GCF_001890085.2 Hipposideros armiger | reverse complement strand
TGCAGTCCCTTGGGCCAGTGAAGCAACATCCTCCACAACTAGATTGAAGAACAAAACGACAGCAACTAGTCTGTTCCCCTTCCCCCAATTCCCCCAGCAATGTTCCCATCCCCCCAATTCCCCAATAAAAAAAAAAATCTTAAAAAAAAAGGCTAGTTTAAAAAAAAAAAAGTGTTTGCCCTCAAGATGAAGAGAGCAAAGAAGGAAGGAGCTTTATGTATAAGCATCAAAAGAGAGAAAATGGCCCCAGCTTTATCACCACCATCCTTCCTCTTTGGAGTGCAGATGGTACACCTATAGGTACAGTTACTGATCAGCGAAATTTCACCCGAACAGATCAAGTAGATGTTCCATAAAATTAACAAATATGAAGAAAATGTTTCCAGGAAAAATTGTGCCTTGTATTAGTCTGGGTCAAAATGAACCGTTATCTAGTATCCTTCTCCACCCCCCGCCTTAAATAAAGCAGTGTTTACATATAAGACACAGATTATGAGATATAAATAAAACCATACCAAGCTTTAATATGTATTTGGCCATCTCCAGGCCTGGGGAGGGGAAGAGATGATCCCTTTCCCAAAAGGGAATAGAAGTTTATAGCTTGGTGGTTCCTCAAAAAGTTGAATGTAGAATTATCGTATATCCCAGGATTCCTCTGCTAGGTATATATACCAAAGCAGTGAAAACGGATTCAAATAGATACTTCTATGTGAAATGTTCATTGTAGCATTATTCACAATAACCTAAAGGTGGAAACAACCCAAGTGTTCATCAACAGGTGAATGAATAAACAAATTGTGGTATAGAAATGTAATGGTTCTGCTATAAAAAGAAACAAATTTCAAATTCATGCCACAACATTAATGAACTTCGAAAACGTTATGCTCAGAGAGAGATAAGCCAGATATAAAAGGACATAGTATGATTTCACTTACATGAAATAGCTAAAATAGGCAGATAATGACATAAAGTGGATTACAGGATACCAGGAGCATTATTGCTTAATAGGTACAGAGTCTATGTTTGGAGTGATACAAGGGTTTTGGAAATAGTGAAGTGAGTTATTCAACATTGTTAATATACAACTGACCCTTGAACAACTGGGAGGTTACAGGCACCGACAGACAACATAATTGAAAATCCGAGTATAACTTAAGTGTCCCTCTGAGTATGTGGATTCCCAACTACCAGTTGACCTTTGACCAATGCAAATTTGAACTGAGTGGGTCAGTTGAAAAAAATTCACGTATAATTGGACCCATGAAGTTCAAACCTGGGTGTTCAATGGCCAATTGTAATTAATGCCACTGAAATGTACACTTAAAAGAGGTTACAGTGGCAAATTTTGATATATATGTATATATAACATTACATTATATATACATATTATATATACAGTATATATAATGTTACATATATAATATTTATATATATCCCAATTTTTAAATTTGGGGGAAAAAAGGAAAGGTCTCCTCAATAATATTGGGGGTGAGGGGCAGTGCCAGTTAAAATCTCTCAGCACTCCATACAAACTACAGTGAAACTGATGGAGTGAGGATGAGCATTTGCGCCACCTACTGGCCTGTGGGACTGAAGAAATACGATCTTGATTCCTCAAGGAGAATTAAGGGGAAATGAACTGAGGAAGTGCACTTCTACACGGTGGTGTCTGCAGATACATCAGTGGTTATGGTACTGTGACCTCACCTTTCTGCTGAGTGGTTTCCCCTAAACCCTCACTGAAGAGGCAAGTTTAGTGAAACCTTAGCTCTTATGTCGAGCAGACAGGCTCTCAAGGAGTGTGTTAACCAGGCACAAGTAATCCCAAGAGACCTTTTAAAAGACATTGTTAAAATCCAACCACACTAGCATTTGTGCGAAATTCAATCTTGGTCATGGTAATCAAGCTGTATCAATATTTAAAACCCACAGGCTTCAATTAGTTTAGGGAACATACTGATGGCCAAAAGGAGAAAGTGTGTCGAAATGCAGCTTTTGTTTGGAGGGCCAGACCCCAAAGAGTATTATTAGAGCTAGGCAGTTAGCATACGAATACAGAAAGGTTTGGACAAAAGCTCAATGCAGACAGGACAGAGCATGGTTTTGGAAATATGCTGGGTTTTGGTGATGAAGAAGTCATCTATTTTCAGTTTTTGATATATGCTTAGAGTATTTTTTAAATGCTGACTTTGTCTTACCTTTCAATTTTTAATAACTCCCACCAAAGTTTTCCCCAAACAATTCTACCTTTAATTACTCTTAGCTCTGGCTGAGAGCCACACAATCCTGGCTCCTAAAAAGCCACAAGGAACACACTACATACACACATTCATTCATTCATTCACTCATTTATTCATTCATACAGCTGCCAACAAATATCTGTTGAGCATCTCCTACCTATAAAATTATTCTGCTTTTGCATAAGATTAACAATATAAGTTTTAATTGAGAAACATTGTTCTAAACTTTGGGTGATTTGCCAAGAGCTCCAGATCCTATGTTGCTATCCAAATTAATTGAAATAATCATAAATGGCTGCCTAAAAATTTAAGATTTTAGGGGCAAGAGGTAAATTTTCTTTAGAAGATTCTTATCTTTTGTATTTCAGTTCAATCTGAATTCACCAACACATTATTTTATTCATTTCTAGGACACAAAGCTTGAGCAAAACAATTTCTTTATATTTTTCATTAATTTGGCTCATAAATATGGTCTGTTTCAGTTTTTCCTCCTAATCTGTACTGGCTTTTGTATAGCTGCTGCAATACGGAAAGTTTTGTTTTTGTGTGTGTGTGTGTGTGTGTTTTTAAAGATTTTATTGTGGAATTGGGGGAGGCGAACAGTGCTGGGGAATCGGGGAAGGGGAACAGACAAGCTGTCCTTTTGTTCTTCAGTCTAGTTGTGGAGGACATTGCTTCACTGGCCCATGGTGGTATTAT
>NW_017731389.1:3756567-3792642 GCF_001890085.2 Hipposideros armiger | reverse complement strand
CAATTACAGTTATAAAGTAGCAACGAAAATAATTTTATGGTTGGGGGTCATCACAACATGAGGAACTGTATTAAGGGGTTGCGGCATTAGGAAGGTTGAGAACTGCTACTCTAGCGAAATGGGGTTAGTCCAGATGAAAACCAATCTAGTGAAATTCTCCCAGGTATATGTCCTAAATCCATTTGTAGGGCAAGAAGAGAACTAAAGAAGATCAACCTAATTGAATTCAAAAAATGTATTTGTGGTCTACTTCGATCTCATGTATCTGCACATGACCTTTCCTTTATCACTGATAAGTTGGAGAGAAAGGGAAAGAGAAGAAAATCCACAGCTGCCTTTGAGTAAAAAATAAATAAATAAATAAATAAATAAATAAATAAATAAATAAATAAATAAATAAATAAATAAATAAAAAACAAAAACAAAATCTTAGTACAAACTGGGTTAGAGCACAGTGGAATTCCCATCCTGCAACAGTGCTTGTCAGTCTTTTTGTGTTCACAGCACTCTCTAGTATTGTGTTACCAGAACTTTAAGTTATCAAACTACAGTGATACACTAGTTCACAGTGTCAATATTAGCATCTGTGGTTGTCCCAGTCTTCATAAGGATACCCTTCAGGCACGAGTGACTACTTGAAGACAACGGCTTTGATCTCTTAGGTACCAACAAAGCCAAGTTTTTGTATATTCTAGGAAAAGCACTCTTTGCCAATGGCTTCATGTTGCCAAACATTTTTATCTCTTAACTAAGAGCCAGTAGTCCCTATTCTCCACTGCATGTCATGACCCATTACATCAGTCGGGGTATCACCAGACAGGCATTTTAGTAATCGCATGAAGACCCAGAATGTACATTTTACATGATAGTCCAAACTTGGCAGTAGTCCCGTGAAAGGCTTACGGTATACTGAAGAGCTATAGCACTGATTGCAAACAAATCTACCACCCTTTCATAAAAATTACCTCTGATGGTGGTTCTAAACAGAAATAAACTTCAAGCTTCATGCAAGCAGATTAGTATTAGCAAGTACGAGTTCTGACAATTACATTGGCGAATTCTCCTAGACACAGTGCTACATACCTCATTGCTGAATGTCACTACAGTCACCTTTGAAGTACTCCCCTTGGGAAGCTATGCACCAATGCCAGTGCCTAGTCCACCCTTCAAAGCAAATTTTGGAACCCTTTTTCTGGAATGGCCATCAGAACTGTTGTCCTGTTACTCTTGATGTCCTGAATGTCATCAAAATGTCTTCTTTTGAATATTTCCTTTACCTTTTGGTAAAGAAAAGTTATTGGGGGGCCAGATCAGGGGAGTGCAGAGGGTGTTCCAATACAGTTATTTGTTTACTGGCTAAAAACCCCCTCACAGACAGTGCTGTGTGAGCTGGTGCATTGTTGTGATGCAAGAGCAATGAATTGTCGGTGAAAAGTTCAGGACATCTAACTTTTTCACACAGCCTTTTCAGCACTTCCAAATAGTAAGCTTGGTTAACTGTTTGTCCAGTTGGTACAAATTCATAATGAATAATCCCTCTGATATCAAAAAAGGTTAGCAACATCACTGCAACAAGTTCATGTACTTAATTGTCCGACCTCATACTTATTACTTACTTAGCCATTCCAAACCTCTCCTAGAAATTTTACAATTTGGGAAGGCACAGTAGATTGCTGGAGCTTTTCCACAATTGGAGAAGCTCAGGAGACAAGCCTGATTTATGGGCTTGGCCAAAAGCAATGGGTTGTCTCTCCTATGTGTGATTCATTATACTGAGGGTGACCACACATCCTGCTTTACTGGGACAGTTCCAGTTCCATCTGTTCTCTTGATGAAATGATCAATAACACTCCCTTTCATTCTCAAAGTGTGATCAATTATATGGTCACTCATTATATTCAGAGTCACTGGGAGACAGATGATAATGTCACCAATCAGAGGATCTAGAAAACTCATTTTAGCGGAAAATAAAATATTTTTTGAATGTTTGTTGGTTGTAAAATAGTTTAAATAGTGTCTCTTCCATATATAATCAAAGGTAGAGATGGGCCCTATCTCCAAAATTAAAAACAATCAAAAGGAGTATAAAAAGAGAATACAGGTTAGTTCTATTGAACGTTGTTGAGCATCTACTATATTAATATTCTGGGCTTTGGGAAAGGGGTAAAAAGCTATCATTCTTGTACTTGGAGAGCTTAAATTCTACCCTCACAACTTAGTGGAACAGATAGAAATTAAAGCAGAATCTTGGCATGCAGTGTGGTGTAGCAGTTAACCCCCACCCCACCCCACCCGCCGTTTCCTAGTTGTAACCCTTGGGAAAGTTAGGGAATCGCTTTGAAAATGAATTTTATCATATGAAAAATCTAAATAATACCTCTCTCATAGGCTCACTGATTCTATTCAATGAGCCTTTCCTGACTGTTGCAAACATGCCACGAATGAGGGGGTTACAGGAATTAAAGAGATATTAACACAATGATGATGTGTGATAAACAAGTTTAAATATGTTTATTATGTCAATGTATTCAATGCATCATTTCAACTGTAGAACAATGCACACAGAGGGATATATGACCCCCAAAGAGGAGCCCTTAGGCCAACTAGAGACAGGAAAGAGATACATTTTGGGGCCTACTTTTCAGAGGAGATAGGGCCTGAGCTGAACCTTAAAGGATGAGTAATAGTTGACATGGTCACAGTAACAATTGAGATGCAATATCCCTGCAGAGAGAACAGAAGTAAAGATAAGACAAGGTGACGTTCCATGGGGTGGGGGTTGGAAATGAAAGTGATGTGGCAGCTCATGTCTAAGTAGGTGAGTGACCAGGAGGGTTGGGTGGAGCCAAGTGAAGGGGTCTCTGTATGTCCAGCTAAGAAAGTTGGGTTGTTCCTTTAGGCAAGTAGGGAGCTACTAAAGGGTTTTAGTAGATAAGTGACATAGACTCAATACCTCTGGCAGTGTTGGAAAGATGGATCTGAGTTCTGGGGATAATAATAGAGGAAAGAAAAAGAGTATGGGGGCTGCTGCAATGACAACACTGTAAGCACTGGGAAACAATACTGGAGTACGTAGTGACTCTATTTACCCTTTCCACATCTATTTTCAAGTCCTATGTGTTTAAATAATAAATTCCTTGCAGCAGTTATGGTTATTGGTAAGTAGGAAAGGCTCTGCCTTTCATTTCAACTCTGGGAGCCATGCCCATTCTACACTGTGGGCTTCACCACATGCCTTTACCTGGCTAAAGCCCTTGCTTAAATAACCAACCCTAACGAGAGAGTCATACTCCATAAATGTGTCTTTGTTCCTGAGGCAGAGTGTTGTCTTGTTTAAAATATACGTAGCACACAGATCATGGAAGACTAATGAAGTTAAGGTAGTCCACTCTGCCATGCAAGGGACATGACAGGAAAAGCCACAGTAAGGACTGGGTCTTGGGGCTTCAGTTCAGATAGGCTTAGAGATAACAAAGGAAGAAGAAAAATAGAATAATGTATGTGAGTTACCAGATGATCAAGAGCTATTAGGTTTGTTTAGTCCAGTTTACTACTTTCAGTGTGACCTTGAGAAAGCCCTTTATGTTCTCCGAGCCTCAGTTTTCTCATCTATTAAAATGGTACAATCTTATTCATCCTATGGATCTTTAATGTCTGGGAGCAGAAGGAGGAAGGAGGGGAGAGAGGGAGAGAAGGAAGGAGGGAAGGAGGGAGAGAGGAAGAAGTAGAGAAAAAAAGGAAGAGGAAAAAGAGGAGAGAAAGAAAGAAGAAGAAAGAGTGGACCCTTTTGTTAGACTAAGAACAAATCTTAAGAGATTATCTAGGAAAATAAAAATATTTTTAAAAGCTTGAAGTATGCAAATGTATACCAGTTTTAAACTAATTTTCTTCCTCTTCAGTTGATTTTTGTATTTTAACCTTTGTAGCCCACCACCTTCTCTAAACTTCTCCCTTGGTCTCCCCTTGCTTCCTGCTTCTAGGTTGGCCAATAAAACTCCCACTGAATCACTGATGCCTTGCTACATACAATAAATCTAGTTTTCCTCTCTCCCATCTCCTTGCTTTTGCAGAAGTCTACATTGCATCCCACATGCCCCCACAGGTACCGGGTCCCTATATTAAACTGCTACTTCCAGTTGTGATATTACTTACTGTCTTCTACTTTTCATAATTTAGTGACCATACAAAGCCTCCTGATGTTCTCTTTCTTGTCTCCTAATAGTATCTTATTATGCCAACTAGGCAAAAACTAAGACTTTGTCTCATAATGTCTTTAATCCCAATAACTTAGATTTAGCTTATGGTTAGGATGCATACTGGGTCATTCAATAAAGCCTCATAGTTTTGTTGAATCATTCTGATGATCAAATCCATCCCCATAGTTTAAAAGGATGTTGAAGATAAATGTGCTAATATGGGAGAGGAGCTTTTAGCTCTTGTAAGAAAGGAACTCCATCAACTCAAGGGGTTATTATTCCAACTGAAAGGCCATCAGGCATCTTCCCACAATTACTTATTTATAGCTTTAGAAGCTTTTAGCACAGCAAAAGTCAACATCTTCAGTTAGATCACCCAAATTCTACATTTATGAAGGAAGCCAATATGTAAAGAACAACGGATAGGAAAAGCGCCTGTGAGAAACTGCAGGTATTGTCTAACCATATTAAGGGAGAGGCCACAGTTTAAGCAAAATCACAATGGCTGATTCCCAGAGAAGCTAAATTGTAGTGAACTTGGAGCCTTAGTTTCCTCATCTGTAAAAATGAGAGGGTTAAATCTGATGCTGTGAATTCCTGTCCAGCCCCAACATTCTATGTAACCAGGTGGACAAAATAAGGGATAAAGAATGCGTTAACTCATGGAGCACTAACAGCATTTGATGAAGGTCCTTCTGAGAATAATCCATAGACTCGGGCAACATTTATGCCCAACATTCCAATGCAGGCAACCAAGTCAACAAAATGCTACATCGAAATTAAGTAAGCCAGCAGAAATTATCAAAGAAGCAGCAACAAACAAATTCAGGAACAAATTAACTACTGAAAGGTATTGAGAAAGAGAGACGCGTCCTGACTCTAACCTGTACACGAGTGGGCATCTGATGGGAAACGCCAGGGCAGTTCACACCCACAAGAAAGGAAACAGTAAAGTGAGCCTTCCTGACATTCTTGCTGATAAACCATAGAGATGAGAAAACCACAAGGTTGTTATTTTAGAACACTTTTGTTGTATCACCAGGTCTTATGACGTAGAATGTAGAGTTTTACGGCCCTCAGAAACCTCCCAAGTTCAGATGTGCCAAGTGAAAGAAATGGCATGTCAGAATTGAGTCTGTTAAATATCTTTCAAAAATAACATACTTGATATGATACTGTTTTGATTGTACCATGGGTACTTTGTGATTTTAAAGCACAGCACAGGCATGGAATTCTAATGATTTAAACAGGTTTTGTGGGTTAATAAAAGAAAAGGGGTGGGAAAATGCTGACGGCATCCAATCTTCATGTCCAGAGAAGCAAAGCGATTTTCCCAGTTACCAAGTTAGTCGGCGGCTTAGATGCAGAGCCGGACTAGAACTCAGACTTTCTGCAAGTGCACAGAAGAGGTTGACATCACCCAAGCTCCTTCCACATTTTTCTCCTGTTTGCATAAACAGACAATACAGTTGCTCCTCAGCATCTTAGCCCTAAGGCCTTCCAGGCCGCCTGTTTTCTTCCTTGAGGCAGTGCCCAGCACTCAGCTCAGAAGGCAGTCAGCACTGCTGTGTCCTCTCCAGGCCACAGCCCACATGAGCAATCAGCTACATCTCTTACTCAAGCTGCTTCGTTTCCTCCAAAACTCAATTCTGAATGGCTAACTGAACTGCAGTTTCATGTAGTGAGTCCAGGCAGTGAGCTCTTGAGAGCTATTTATAAAGTCCCTCAAAAGCTTGTTTGGACCATCACTGAATTAAACAAGCATATCAAAAAATGAAGTTCAAACAATGAGGCACTTTGAAACATAACCAAGCGTGAGGCGTACGGTTCTATCAAATCCTGAGTGGAGAGCCATCCTCAATTCCGTGCTCAGCATGCCTTTGAAATATGATTAGCTTCTGTAAACAGGACTTTTCATTTTCAGGGTGCTATGACTTGCTCAGTACCAAGACACACAAGCCTTAAGAAACCATTTATCTCAAACATTCCCGAAATAAGCTGCTCCCCACAGTTTCCAAGCTCGTCACAGTTAACTTTTGGACTTGATTGCTTCATCGCTGTACTGACATTATTCCCAGTGGTGCCAGAGTTGTAAGAATGACACCACCACCCTGAGAACATGGGCTTACTGGCAAAGTCATGTGACACTTGTTTCCAGAAACTCCATCAGTGTGAAATCACATCCTACAACCTCAGAAGTGCCTGGAAATGAGACATCCGAGTTTCCCTGAATAAATCAATACTATCCTCTCCCTTCTAAGTTCAATAGGAAGAGCTGGGTGGCGTCCAGCCCAGTTCCCATGGGTACAGAATGGGCTGTGACATTTCGGAAACCACATCTACTTGCCGTGAATATGCACAAGCAAAGGAGACACTCACAGGGAGGTGTTCCCTGTGTGGTAGGAAGAGGACATGTCTTAACTTGTCTTCAGTGTTGTGAGAAAGGCAATTTGATATTAATTCCTAGCCAATCCCCAGGAATAAAATCTCTGTGTGTTGAGAATTCTGCATGTTTTAGTGGATAATACGACCCATGAATGCCATCTGCAGCCCAAAAGTTCAGTATGAAAATCTGGCTGAAATTCCACTGCCCAGAATGAATGTGATTACAGGCACCAGGGCCCCCATCTTCAAATGTGCAGTCATATGGCTCGAAGTTATGATTCTAATCTTTGTGGTCTCTCAGATCCAACTAATTGACAATTGCTGAGTCACTTGTAAACATAACTTGAGGTGCTTTTTCCTTCTTCTGAACAGCCTATATTCCTACCTGCGTCTCTAAAAAGAAAGTAAGAGAGGAGGTGAGGGAGGCTTTCGTTAAAATGTTAAATAGGAGGGAAAGACAAGGGGAAAAACAGGGATAACCACTCCAAACAGAAAGGGTGCCCTCACTCCAAATTGAGTGGTTATAATTTTCATTAGAAAATTCTTTATAGATTAGTATTTTATTTTTGTGGCGAAAAAACAAGAAGTGAGTATAATCAAAGTTAGCATAATTTTTAAGCTTTGGGGGTAAACGTGCTGATGAAATGGAAATGAACAGTCAAGGCTTACTTTGGTTTGGTGGAAGAGCCTTGGTCTAGGACAGGTCGTGGCTTTGGCCTTGGATTTACTTTCAACTGAAAGAAAGTCACTTAGCCTCTCCCTAGCTCAGGTGCTTCCTCTATACAAATGGATAAAATTTCCTGCCCTACTTTTAATCACAGGAGTATTGGAGGATCAAATAAGGTAATAGATGTGAAATTTCTTTGGAAAAAAAAACAGAGCACCATTTGCAAATATGATATTAATAACTAAGTATGCATTATTTAATATTTCATCATTTTGGGTTAAAATATGGGATGAACTGAAAATGAAAAAAAAACAAAACCAAAAAACAAACCTTTACCTTTGATCCCCATACTCTTTTTCTCAAAGGCAAAACAGAAGTTTGTAAATTGCCAACCCACTTGTTGTGATGACGGGTAAAAGTCATATGGCTCCAGATCTGTTTATGTCCAAATTATTAACAATCATGTGAACCTGTATTTCTGGACATTTTACTTGAGTGTCTTATCTGGTCCATAAGAATGCAGTGTTCATTCGAGAAGCTATTATTTAGTTTTTCTGACCAATGCATTTGACTTGCACTCTTGATTGGATCTGGAGTTGTCAGTGTCTCTTAAGTTTAGAGGTCTGAACAGAAAGTTTTGACACTGCCAAAGGCTGACTGCCAAGACAATTAAGAAGAGGGAACGGGGACGTTTAGATATAGAAGTGCGAGGCAATACCACCCCAGAATTCATGGAGCTGCAGTGCATACTATCTAGACTCAAGAGAGCCTAAAGACCAACAGTTGTCATTCCTTTAAAGATGACTGAAGTGGGTGGCGGAGGTGGTCCACAAGAAAGCAAGAGAGATGGCTCAAGGACTCCAAGCTGACAGGTCTTTCCTCCTCTCAGGTCTGCTGTGGCAGAAATGAGGAGGTCATATATATAAGGCGACCATGTAATCTGTTGTCAAAACTGGGATACTACTGAGAGTGAAAGGGGGAGCTATCAATAAGGATAGCAGGGCAACAGGTGTCAACAGGCTTTGCCCCAGGAAACCCATTGGTACAGTCATCCTAGTTACACATAGTACTGTTTTGTTCTGTCTCCCACTAAATTCATATATTGAAATCTAGTCCCCCATGTGATGGCATTTGGAGGTGGGGCCTTTGAGAGGTACTTAGGTCCTCAGGGTGGAGCTCTCATGAATGAGATTAGTGCCCTTAGGAGAAGAGGCCAGAGGCTTAGCTAGCTCCTGTTGTGCCATGTAAGGATACAATGAGGCACTTTACAACCTGGAGGAGCCCCAGCAACATGCAACCATGCTGGCACTCTGATCTCAGGCTTCCGGCCTCCAGGAGTGTGGGAAGAAATTTTTTTTTGTCATTTAAAAGCCACCCAGTTTATGATATTTCATTATAACAACCCAAACTAAGACATGTTTCTCTCCCCCTGTCCCCCTCCGAGACTATCAGAATGGAATATAGTCAATCAATTTGGGGGACATGAGAGAAAAAGAATGAACTCTTATTACCACATTTCCTAGAAGAATCAGTTTTATACAATTTCAAAAACATCTTTCAGGGCCGGCCGAGTGGCGCGATGGTTAAGAACTGGCTTGGGATGCCAGAGAGCCCCGGTTCGGATCCCACATATGAGGGCCAGTGAACACTGCCCTCCACAGCTAAGATGTTGAACAACAGCTCAACCTGGAGCTGGGCTGCCATGAGTCGCTGGCGACGGCATAGGCTGCAGCCCCTGTGGCAGTGGGTTGCCAAGGGCTACCGTGTATAGCCAGCAGCCAGCGTGAGCGGCCAGCAGCCGCAGTGAGTGGCCATCCAGAAGCCGGCGACTGATCTGCCTCCCCCGGGAAGAGTGCAATGATGGTGCCAACTTGGGCCAGTGAAGCAATGTCCTCCACAACTAGACTGAAGAACAAAAAATGACAGCAACTTGTCTGTTCCCCCTCCCCAATTCCCCAGCTCTGTTCCCATCCCCCCAATTCCCCAATAAAAATCTTTAAAAAAAAAACATCTTTCATAACTCAAAATCCTAAGTTTAGAATCAAAGATTTGGATTTGAATTCTAACTCAACTACATCCTAGCTGTGCAACCCCTGGCTAAAGAAACAATGTCTTTGAGCCTTAGTTTCCTCAGCTATAAATCCAGGGAAAAGAAATGCATGCCTTATAGGTTGTTTTTAAGGATTAAATGAGGAGCTAATGCATGTAAAAGATTTATCTTAGGACCTAGAACATACCAAATGTTACGTTGCAGTATTATTATCACTAAAATGTAAATTCTAGAATATCTGGCACAAAAATGTCCAATGTCCAAAAAATGTCCAATGTCCAACCACATCCTTCTCAATGACTCTTCCTGTGTCTGCCCTTTGACTCATTCCTACCCATCTGCCTGTTGGCCTGTTTTCCAAGCTACCTGTATCACAAGCTGTCTCTTTGCCATCCTCTATCCTACCTATCTCATGGATTAAAATCAACATTCAGAACATTCGCATAAACCTAAAATGTGTATAAAGAGGTGATTAATAAACACTGTCCTAATGGCTATTTGCAAAGTGAATAGTGATAACCTCCCATCAATTAGGCCTAATGTTCCTAAGAGGCAGAACAACTGTTTCTCAGGGCAGGGCTCCAGGGCTGCCTTGTTTATAAATAGTGATAATAGCTTAACAATTGCTGTTAACATATAAATGCTGGTTTTTCCTCAAACCAGCTTTTCTCTTGCTTTAGATGAGGGCACTGAGAGAGTAATGTCCTAACTGCCCAGGAGAGAGCTGGCCTCTTAAGGTATTTTGTGTTTTCTTGAGGACAAACTTTCAGTTGACCCAAAAGTGTTCTCTGAAGAGCATAAGGCTGACAGGATCTAACTCAACAGAACAAATACCTCCTAGGCCCTCTTGATTCAGGGTGGCACTGACAGAACTTCTGTTAATATATATTAAGCTCACCACCTTCATTGCTGTCTTCCCTCAGACATCTATTTTATTCCTTAAAAATTCCAGGAATTGACTACACATGGAGGAATACGGCATCTCCCTTCTCAAATAACCATGACCAACTAATAAAAATGGACAACTTTTAAAACACTGTGAGTAGCATTCGAAAAAGCTGAGCAAGCGTGAGATTCAATATTACTCTTGTACATTAAGGTTGAGGCCTGGGAGGAGGCCCTGCATGGGTTCGGGAATAAAATGTTTATCAGCATTATTCTAAGATCTTACAGTAATGAGGAGAGTGCGGCAAGTTCTCACCAAGTGAAATCATCCCAGTGTGGCTCCACCACCAGCCTGAGACAGTCACTTACAGAATCAAGTATTACAGCCTCTGAACAAGTTGAAAGCTGGCCCCAGGCCTTGCGTCCTGTATCAGGTCACTCCACCATCAAAAATCCCCTTTTCCAGCTTCAGCCAATTGTTGGCCGTGAAGATGGGACTTCCTATAAAACAGTGAGAAGGACAGCAGGAACTAACCCCAATGCTATCTGAAGAATTACCCCACTCAGAAGGCTGTGTGTATGTGGAGGCATATGGTATATGGGAAATCTCGGCACATTCCACTTAATTTTGCTGTGAAGAATAAGTCCATCCTAAATTAAGAAACCAAATGCCACATTTCCCTACTCATCACAGCCTGAGCAGCAAGAAACTGTAGATTAAAAAAACAAACAAACAGACAAAAAAAAAAAAAAAAAACCACATAAAAAAGGCAAATGAAAAAAAAAAAACGCTGAAAAGGGAACTGTAAATAGTGGAAACTGATCCTTAAATAGCCTGGGGACAGTAAGGTAGGTGGTGAGTGGGAGGTGGAGGCAGAGACAGGGCCAGGAAACAGGAAGAAGGCTTGAAATTACTTGATTATGCTTATCATAGAGTAACACTGCTTCAGAAAACCATTCTTACTATGCCATTGATAGAATAACTCAGAGTGTATCCAAGTTCTTGATCTGCCTCCAAATCCTGAGTACACATCAAATGCAGCTCAGATAACTATTGCTCTCCCTGTCTAATCCTACCACCAGCAGGGTTTGCATGGGCTGCAGAATAATTCTGAATCTAACTTCATTGTCCCAGCTGGTAAAACTTTCTAGACTTAACATGTATCAAGCAGTTTTTGTAAACTCTCAGCAAGTATCAGTTACATGCATTGTTCATTGAAGTCAACTGTGTCATAAAAGTGAGGCAAATAGATTGTACAATAAGGAAAGTCTTGGTTAAAAATCCAACATCTCTGTGAACCATGAAAAAAACACTTCTGTGGGAGGCAGGTCCAAGATGGTGGTAGGTGGGCGCTGAGCTCGCCTCCTCCCAAGAACACCTCAAATGTACACCTATATTTAAAGAAATTCCTCCTGAAGGACAACTGTGAGCCAACTGAACAGCTTCTGCACAGAGAGAGGCCACATAGAGAAGGTTGCGAAACCATGAAAGCTCTTTGGGAACTAAGGGAACAACCCAACACTAGAGGAGCTGGTGAGCGCCACTGTTTACATTCCCCTGCACATGGACAGCTGATGGGAACTCCATCCAGGTTCTCTGCCCCATCTGCAGGGTGCTGTGGCAACCAACCACCCTTACTGAAGCTAGATCTGGCAGAAACATGAGGGCGCCATAGCATGCATACAAGGGGCCCTTCCACCTAGAGACTGATCAAGTGGGTACAGCAGAGTCCTGCTTTGAGTACCCACTGGGCTACATGTGGGGCTCCCCACCTGGAGAGAGGACAGAGCTAGCAAAATACTGCAGTACCCACCTGCATGGCTACCCTTAACAGAGAAAGTGTGGAGATAGTCAAGTGCTACTATGTACTCATGGGGGCTGCATGTGGGGTTCCCTCTCCTGGCAAAACACTGTACTACCTGCATATATGACTATCCTGTCCAAAGAAAGTGTGAACATAGTGGGGCACTGCTACAGGTGCATGTGGGGCTGCCCCACCCAAATAAAGTGCAGAGCTAGCAAAACTCTGTGGTACCCACATGCAGGGTTGACCTATGGCTGTGCATAGGTACAAGGCTAGGCTACCTGGAGAGGGTGCAGAACTAGGAAAGTGCAGCTGTGAGCACACAAGTCTGCCCCACTTGGAGAAAGGGTGAAGCTAACAGGGCTTTCAGACTCAAGCACTCAGAGCAGCCCCACCCAGATCCTGCTCAGACAACATTTAAAAAGCAACAGAGTATCTACACCAGGCAGCCCCACCCAGAACTCACTCCTTCAGGCCAGAGGACACACCAGACACAGCATACACCCAACCTGAGTTTAACTGGCCTGCCAAAACTATTTGACACACAGTCTATACAGAGACCACTTTTTCAAAACAGGGACAGATAGCTATCCCATCTAACTCATAGGAACAAACACAGAAAGTCAAACAAAATGGGAAGGTAGAAGAATATGCCCCAAATAAAAGAACAAGAAAAAACTCCAGAGGAAACACCAAACATAACAGAGATAAATAATTTGCCTGATAGAGAATTCAAATCAACGGTCATAAGGATGCTTAACAAACTTGAGAGTAGAACAGAGGAACTCAGAGAACATTTCAACAACAACAAATGTAATAAAGAATCAATCATAGATGAAGAACATAATAACTGAAATGAAGGCTACATTAGAAGGAACTGACAGATTAGTTAACACAGAAGAATGGATTTGCGACCTGGAAGACAAAATAGTGGTGAATACCCTATCAGGACAGCAAAATGAAAAAGAGAATTGAAAAAAAAAATAAGGATAGTATAAAAGATCTCTGGGATAATATAAAGTGAACTAACATTTAGCATTATAGGGATTCTAGAAGAAGAGAAAAAAGAGGCAGAAAGAATAACAAAAAAAATAAACAATCTCATCAAAAAATGGGCAGAGGATATGAAGACATTTCTTCAAAGAAGACATACAGATGGCCAACAAACATATGCAAAGATGCCCAACATCACTAATCATTAAGGAAATGCAAATCAAAACTAAAATGAGATATCACCTCATGCCAATCAGAATTGCTATCATCCATAAATCACCAAAGAGCAAGTGTTGGCGAGGATGTGGAGCCAAGGGAACCCTCGTGCGCTCTTGGGACTGCAAATTGATGTAAAACAATAAGGATATTCCTCAAAAATCTGAAAGTAGATCTACCATACAACCCAGCAATTCCACTTCTGAATATTTATCCAAAGAAAGAACACTAATTCGAAAAGATATATGCACCCCATGTTCATTGCAGCATTATTCACAGTAGCTAAGATATGGAAACAACCTAGGAGTCCACTGATAGATGAATGGATAAAAAAGATTGGTATATCTGTATTCACTCTCACACACACACACACACACACACACACACACACACACACACACACAGAGGAATATTACACAGCAATAAAAAATAAATGAAATTGTGCTATTTGCAAGAGCATGGATGAACCGAGAGAGAGGGTATTATGCTAAGTGAAACAAATCAGACAGCATATGGTTTCATGTATATGTGGAATCTAATAAACAAAAGAACAACACAAAACAAAAATAGGCTCATGGAAACACAGACCAAAGAGATGGTTGCAAGAGGGGAAGGGGGTGGGTGTCAAAGGTGAAGGGGAATATAGTCAATAATATCGTGGTGAGTTTGACAGTGACTAATGATTACTAGAATTAGTGGAGTGATCATATTGTAAGGTATAAAAATGTTGAATCACTATTGTACACCTGATACTAATATAACTAATATTGTGTACCAACTATACTTAAATAAAAACAAAAACTCTTGTGGTCTTTTATATTTATTGATTAAATAATATAGCTTTACCTTTACTCATGAATAAGTCATCTTGATTTCATCACAATATATACATACGTGTAAGAGCTAATAATTTAAGTTTTCAACATTTCATTTTCATATATGTAACTACCACAGCCCACATTTGCAATATTAGGAATCAATCTAGCCTAATTACTGTGCTATGGGGTTACTGTATAGTGGCATGTAAATCAAATTACATGTTGAATAATGCCCATGAACTCACTGTGTAAAGAATATTTGTGGGTATAAAATAATATAAAAATAAGCAAAACATTTTGAAATGTAAGTCATCTTCCATCTTGTCCTTACTTTAAAATTTCAATCCAGTTTAGCATTGATTCCTAATTCAGAAAACAGTCTTTTTTAGGTAGACAGCCTTACATTCTTTGACAGACCCTATATGTGGACCAAAATGTTCAACCTTGAATAGAATTTTTAACAGTATATGGCTTTCCTACACTGCCACCCTTTGGAATATGCAGAGAATACAATCAGACTTGAAAGCATAACTAGGAACACCATCACCACCACCACCTCCAACCCCCAACTACTCGACTTCTCATTATATAGTACAGTTCATGCATTCTGCAGCTCAAATGGTTTCAGAGTTTATACATCTGAAATGACTTTACGCTGTAGAATTTCTCAGAGTACTCTCCAAATAACTAAAAACTCATTGATGTTCTATTTTCAATTAATGTAAAAAATTTTGTTTCATGTGAACTTGACATTACTTTTACACATGTTGACTTTTTTTCCCTTCAAATAGCATTTCATGTAAAGATCTGTGGAAATGTCCAATAGAAGGAACTGAGGAAGTGCATGAGGCAATGAACTATAGTTCGACTTTACTGAAAAGAGGCTTGTGATCACCTCAATTCTGCACCTTTTCTAATGGTTCAATCTCTTTCCTGAGAACTGTAAGTATTATTATAAAAGTGATAACTCGAATAGCACAGGAAACAAGGGACTTCTCACAGAAATTCATAATGCTTTGCTCACGATTTTATTTTAATATAGTTTCCTGATATTAAAGATTATGGGTTGATGTTTGTTTTTTGTGTTGGTTGCTGTAATGTTTAAAAGTTTTTGAACATTTGTAAATACATTTTATTTTCCTGCTGGTTTGATATAAATGATGTCTTATATTAGAAATAATGATCCATCTATCAAAAAGCCCAACAAAAAACAAAACCATAATTAATACCTTGAGGAACAAGTACTGTCTCCCTAGTATTTTTTTTAACTTCTATCACATTTTCTTTCCTGATATATATATATATATTTTTTTTTTCTTTAGATGAACTCTAATCACCATAGGGGCTGTCCTCAGAAATTTTCCTTGGTATCAACTCCAGAACGTGTAAAAATAATTCTTACAGCTCATTAATAAAAAGATAAGTAATCCAATTAAAAATGAGCAATGGATCTGAATAGCCCGTTCTCCAAAGAATATACCCAAATACTCATCTAGCACATGAAAGATGCTCAACATCATTAGCTATGAGGAAAATGTAATCAATGCCACAAGGAGATACCACTTCACACACCTAGGATGGCTATAATCAGAAAGATATACAAAACAAGTGTTTACAGGGATATGGACAAACCCTCACGCATCGCTGGTGAAAATGTAAAATGGCTCAGCCACTTTGGAAAACAGTTTGGAAGTTCCTCAAAAAATATAGCTACCCTAAGACCCAGCAATTGTATTCCTAGGTACATTCCAAGGAGAATTAAAAACATATTTCCACACAAAAACTTGTACATAGATGTTCATAACAGCATTATTCCTAACAGTCAAAAGGTGGAAACAAAACATTCATCAACTGATGAATGGATAAGCAGAACATGATTCATCCATACAATGGAACATTATTCAGCCATTAAAAAGGAATAGAGGACTGATACATGTCACAACATGGATGCACCTTGAAACATTATGCTATGTGAAAGAAGCCAGGCACAAAAGGACACATAACGTGTGGTTCCATTTAATGAAATATGTAGAAGAGGCAAATCCAGAGAGAAAGCAGATCAGTAGTTGACAAGGGCTGGCAGAAGGGAGGAATGGGGAATGACTGCTAATGGACATGAGGTTTTTTTTGTTTTTTTAATGATGAAAGTGTCTGGAATTAGATAATGGGTAATGGTTGCGCAGTTTTGTAAATATACTATTCACTATTTGTCAAATGATTTGCAAATATATCTCCCCTTAACTTTTCATTTTCTTAGTGTCGTCTCTTGAAGTTCAAAAGTTTTTAATTTTGATAAGTCTAATCTATTTCTTCTTCAGTTGTTTCTATTTTTTGGTAGCCTATCAATATGACCTATTTCAACCTACAAATATTGTGGTGAATTTAAACAGAGACCGAACAACAATAGACATACCATGGTATTGCAGGGAATCTGTTCTTAAAGTGTCTAATCTTTATTCACTCAGTGTAGATGGGGGTCAGAGTGCACCGTCCTCATTAGCACCCTATGCTCAGAGGTTCCTTCCTTAGCACATGCTGTTCCTTCCCTTCACCTGGAACAGTGTTCCTGCTAACAGAGCTCCAGCTGGCTCCAGCGTGAGCTTAGACATTTGTTTAGGCATCAAAAATTCACAATTACTATCTAAAAGTGCCTGAGAGCAAATGCAGTCTTCAGATGCATCATTCCAGGCTGTGTCCTAACCAGGGGACGTGAGAGCCCTAGAGGATGCAGCAGTAGCCAAACAGCAGATGGAACAGAATATTTTAAGGAAAATAAAAAATTGAAATGTAACCAGATGTTGGTGAATAGGACAGGGAGGGGGCTGGAGAACACAGCAGAAGGCACTTCTTGGAAGGAAAGAGACATGGAAGACATGAGGAGTGCCCTTATGTAGCCAAAGGCTGCTATGCGGGAACCTTATATTGTGCAGAGACCAGAAGGAGGGCCCAAGGGTAGGCGGTACATGGATATTGACTCAGGATTCGATACAACGTAAAGCTGTAAAGCTTTCTAACACAGTGCCTGGCACTAAGGAGGGGCCTCTATTATTGAATAAAAGAATGAACAGGCTCAAGCTCCCAAACTATGCAAATGGCTATCCAAAGAATTAATGAATTCCTGCACCTGGAAGCACTCAAACAGAAGATGGTGGAAAGAATTCCTACATTGGGCATAAGGAAGGGGGAAGCCGAGATAGGAATGTAGTAAGACTTTGACCTAGAACACGTATTCACAACAAGCTTATGCATTAGAGCTCTTCATCCTAATTGTCCTATTAGATGAAGAAACAGACTTAAAAGGATTAAGTGTCTTATATGAGACTACAAAGTGAAATTTGATTTGAAGCTTGCCTCCAGAATGCATCTCTTTCCATTTTATCAGATTGTTGTGAATTAGCCCCAAAAGTTCTTATTGACTCCAAGATTTCCTGTTTCTCTGAAACTTTTGACAATTATTATGTAACAGCAGGGTGCTACTTACTGCTTTTTTCAAACAGAGAACTTGAATTGTCTACTAAATTTGAGAGGAGTGGACTGAAACCTGCCTTAGCCAGAAATTCACAAGGACCCCTGTATGTAATTACTGCACCTAGTTTCCATTCTCTAATTCCTAGATTGGCTAGTGCTTTATGAACCTATCTAGCTTAAAAATAACTTTCAATACACCAGGTTGTTCTCCTCCAAAATTACATGTGTGCATGTGGGGTCTGAGTAGTGAGGCTGGAATGGGCAGGAGGACAGGCATTAAAAAACAAACCAAAACAGGATTCTACTTTCTGAAATAACAGGGCCCAACCCTGCCTGCTGTTAGGCCCACATTTGAAGGACAAGAAATGAAGCTTCTACTGAATTTTAACCCCCCAACTTCCTCCTCTACTTTACCCCTTTCAGTACCTACCCTAGTTCCTGACATTCCGACATCTAGGGCTCTATTTCTCCAGTTAAAGCAATAAAAAGACTCATTTAAAATGCAAGGCAGGGGAAGGAAGATGGCACCTGTGATTGCACACACCATTTTCAGCCATTAATGACCTCACAATAATCGGTCTAACTGGTTGTTAGATTAAGGGGAAAAAAAAAAACATGTACGTTTTAAGAGAATAAGACCGAATAAGTGCCTAGAACAACACCTCAATAGAGTCCTGAGTGGCCAGCAATAAACACTCAGGAAGGAACTGGCAAAGCATAATGACTGTGCTCGCTACAATTCACTATCAGGAACAATGCATCAGAGCTGTGGTATCTTTCCCCGGGGATAACGCGTTGCTTCTGATTCCCCCAAGAGTAGATGAGTGGATCCTTTGCTGCTGGGAGTGAGTGAGAGAGAGACGCCATTGTAACAGCGTGGAAAATTCCTTTGACCGTTTCCACAGAATGTTCCCCAAGCCTCACAAAACGAAGCGAGCAGAGTCATGCCCTCAGCAAGTCTCAGGATCTCCAGGATGTGGGAGCCTCTGTGATTCTAGCCATAAAATTCTTTTTAAACTTTTTTTAATGAGTTTATTTGAGCCAAACCGATAACATATGGCAGGGAAC
The DNA here is from genome assembly GCF_001890085.2 of Hipposideros armiger. Taxonomy (NCBI): domain Eukaryota; kingdom Metazoa; phylum Chordata; class Mammalia; order Chiroptera; family Hipposideridae; genus Hipposideros; species Hipposideros armiger. The sequence continues at coordinate 3,774,091 of NW_017731389.1, read as the reverse complement.
AAGATCTAAAACGCTCCCCAATAGCATTTTTTGTTATGACATGATCCTCAAACCCAAACCAATCAATTCAACCAAAGAAACAAACATTCCAAAGCTGCAGGAAAAGCAGGGATTGTTGCAATTCCTGAGAGATGATACATTACTAATAGCTTCCCACGCTAAGTTTGATATGCCTTCACTTTCAGACCTCAGCCACTGAGTGGGCTCTGACTGTACAATAAATGAGTGGTGGCTGAGTGTAGCTACTTCTACAAATTGCTAAGGAAGGGAACATCTTATTTAATCAAAAGTGCTCCATTTAAAAGGTTCCTATGGAAGAGATTGGCATAATATTGTTATGCCAATAACAATGGTCAAACACATAGTAGGCCTTGAGAACTTACATTTGGGGTTGTGAAACACTGGAACCAGATATCGTGGCAGATTATTAAATGTTAAAACCCCTGTGAAGATTGCCAAGGGGATACGAGAGAGTTTGGGGAATATAATCAATAACGTTACAAAGATTTTGTAGAGTATCAGATGGATACTCGTCTTATTAGGGAGATCACTTCATGGACGGTGTAGGTGCCTGACCACTGCAGTGTACACCTGAAGCTGAATAATAATGAAAGTCAACTATAATTTAACATGTACATATATAGTCACAGGATGTGGAGTACAGCCTAGGGAATAGAGTCAGTGGAATTGTGACAGCTATATATGATGTCAGAGGGGTAATACACTGGGTGTTATCACTTTATGAGAGGTGTAAATGTCTAACTATTACATTGTTTTGTACACCTGAAACTAAAAAATAAACCATCAGACAAACAAACCCTGTGAGCCTCAGGGATGCCATCCAACCTGGGGTAAGAACAAATACTAGACAGAGGTGGTACTCAGGCTAAATTCTCAATCTGTTTCTGACCATAACTTGCTGTGTGGCCTTGAGCAAGATGTTTCACCTCCTTGGCCCTGAGAGAAGAACCCTTCTCCATGAAATAAGAACACTGGTTCCAATGACCTTGGAAGTCCTTGCAGCTCAGAGAATTCATGACTGTACTTTAATGTTTCCTAAATTCCCATCTTAGCCAGATATCTTTCCAGCAGCTTGAATAACCTGGTGAAAACCTTAAACAAATTGTAAAAAAAATTCACGAGAAAAAAAGCAGTTAATTTTCCCATTCTGCATATGGAGTGTTTCAATTTGTACCAAGTACATTTCCAGATGTCCTTCCCTGCTGAGCACCCCCAGGAACCTCCCAGGTTACACAGAATACTCAAGCTGTCAGCAGGTATTCAGAGGCTTGGCTGCTCCAACAATTTATGGAAAAAAAAAAATCAAGGTGAGAGTAGGAAGAAAATAAAAGACAAAAAAAAATAATAATAATGTTCCCTTGCTTGTCCTTGGAGTAGAATTTCTGGAACTGTGGGCATGAGACCAGCTGTACCAAATTACCTGGGGGGGGGGTAGTTTGGGAAGCAATGCAGATTTCGGGAGACCCAATGACTCAGGATCTGACTCAGGGAACAGAAGTTGGCTCCCTGGGTGATTCCTTTGCAGTTTGAGAGTTCCCAATGTTGAGGGACTTACAGGGTAAAAAGTACATAAATTTCATCCATCAGCCTAAATTAATGTAGCAAGTACAGTATGTGAGTCGGCAGACTGCTTCAACAATTGGAGCTGACAGCTGAGGCAGTGTATCCAGAAAACTAAGAAGGGATGGTTCTCCATAAACTGGTTTTAAAATGGCATTGGGTTTTAGGAGCTTGTGAGACATTCGAGTGACACTCAGGAGACACGTGTGACCTGGCAGTATCAATTTAAGGGTTACTGCCTCCAGGCAGGGAGCTGGGCAACAAAGGATGGGGTGAAGAAACAGAAGTGGGAAGAAGTTTAGAAAGATAGTCACCAAAACATGAACAGCGACCATGTCTGTGTAGCAACATGGATTGTGGGTGATTTCTACTTTCCTTAAAATACTTTTTCTCATGTGTTGTTTGGATTTGCTTTTCAATGAGTAGTGCTCTTTTTATAATCATTAATCAAAATATCTCTCCATGCCTGATATAACAGAAATGAGAAAAATTGCTAAAAGTAGCTTGAGAACAAATAATTTCTTGGGAATTGAAAACCCAGAATTACAATCTTAATATACTTTTAAAAAATATTTCCATTTGGAAGCATTATTTGTATTACTATATAATAAATTAATACAGTGAAACCTCGAAAGCTATAGTTTCTCCTCTGGATGTTTTTCTAATAAGTGAAGCTTCTGCAGTTTAATCTCTACTTCCAAAAATTACTAAGCATTTTTCTTTCAGAAATGCTTTATGCAGGTGCTCTACACATACACAATATCACTTAAATGAGAATTCCTGTAAAAATCTGTTTTGTGCTTAAACAACTTACTCGGGTTTGGAAAATGTTTCTGTTCAACGAAAGTAAATAAATGAAATACACATAATTTTAAATGTATAGTAGGTACAATAAGATCTCTTAATAATTCCTGTCCCTTTGTGTTCATTTGCTGTTCACAACACTTCCCCCTAGCGTCCAACTGAAGGAAAGGCACAGAGGTGGAGAAAAAAAAGACATGGTTAGAATTAAAAAGAGTGGGCAGGTGAGTGAGTGAGTGAGTGTGAGTGTGAGAGACACACACACAAATGTATGCCTAGTGACCCAGCTGAAATGCTTAGCTTTTTCTGCTCTGCATCTGATTCCTTACTAGATCCGAGACAACAATGAAAGTGAAAAACGATCTGGCACAAGCCTTTCAAAAATAAACCACAGATTTCCAACACTGCCCTATCATCTTTCAATGCTCACTCCCAACTTAAACTTGATTTCAGCATCCCCAGTAACTTTCACCCAATTAACTCCCAATTAAAACATCCCTTCCATGGGAAATTGCACTAAAGGGCAGATTGAAAATAAAAGCCTTTGAAATTTCAAGGAGAGTGCCCCACTGTGATATGAACTGACGCTGGAGGGGGGGCATCTCTCTTGGTTCAGCATCTCACAAAAGCCCTGCTTCACTTGAGATTCTTCCTACTCCTCAAAGCCCTGTTTAAATAGTGAGGCTACCTCCTTCATTCTTTTAGCAAACATTTTCTAACACCGGTCTGCCCCTGGCATATGTCAGGCAAGATGGCAGCCACCACTTATTTTGGGGCCCACATCCATTTCAGATGTACTTATATCAGGATACACTCAATCCTACATTTTTCTGAGGTATCCAAAGGTCTTGAACTCACCTTTATTTAACCAGGGGCCACCCCAATGCTACTTATGCACTGACATTTAACATGAAAATGTCATGATTTTTCATTAAAAAACGAGAAAAGATACATATAAATCTGATTTGTTACTGATATATCTAAGTAATAAAATTGTATTATTATTATTATTAGTTTATTGGGGTGACAATGGATAGTAAAGTTACACAGGTTTCAAGAGCACAACTCTCTAATACATCATCTATATATCACATTGTGTGCTCACCACTGAGAATTAGCTCTCCTTCCATCACCATATATTTGATCCCATTTGAGTAGTGAAATTATAAGTATCTATTTTGTTTTGGTTATTTAATTTTTCTACTTTATATCAATTTATTGTGCATCACTAGCACTGAAACTCTGGCAAGTGATACAGTATCAGAACTAAAATATTTAACCCTAAAGAGCAAAACTGAGTATCACTGCAGTTAAAAAATGTGAAATAATTCCAAATCAATCTGCAAGCTTTTGTATTTGAACCCCACATGACATAATGCTTCTCAAAATAAATAAATACATAAATGCTAATAGTATGAAGGTAAAGACTGTTTGAAGGAAAGGAGAGGCAGAGTGGACTAGAAGTGGCTATTAACACTTAAAAACCCAAAGGAAATGTTTCCATTCCCTCAGTTTTCCCGTTTTCATCTCTACTGATTACAGCCATAAATCACCTTTCATCGGACACACAGGGCTTTCCTTCAAGGTTTAGAATTTCAGCCAAATTTCATTTTGTTGCTAATTTATAACTTGTCACTAGAGGGAGCGATTGTTCTTTTTTTTTTAAGTAAATTTTTTTTATTTGCTACGGAAAAACATTTTTTTGGTCTTACTATGCTTAACATATATTTGTTTTAAAATGTGAATATGTCATAAAGGTCACAAATGGCCACGTGGTGTCTGGAGGACCTTCTAATCTTCTGTGTTGTTTTGCTTACAATTTGTAACTACTCCAGTTGAATCCAGCACAATCCTGATGCTGATAAATCTCTAATGACATCAGGTTGTTTTGGGGGTTTTTTTGCTCTTTTTTTTGCATTTTCACTGCTTTGAAAATGAATCCTTTCTTCTAGCATCACAATTATATAGCTGTTATAGTAAAAGATTTTTTAAAAAATCAGTATTCTGACAGCTAGTTTTACCCTCTAATAAACTTGATTTTGAAGCAATTCTGGAATACTAATTTATGCAATGTTCCAGATCAAGACAAAAGTTCATTTGAAATTTTACATTAGGAAAAGATAAAACACGGTGACTGACACAGAGTTGGATCACAATAAATACTTATTAGGCTGACAACACCGATTAAAAAAAATTCAGCGGTTCAGGGTTCCTCCACCTCTAGCATGTTCCCTCTGCCTTCCAAACCTTATTGCAAAATGGGAACTGAACTTCACTGCGCACACCGTTCGTTTTACAAGCCTCACTAACAAATGCACACATCATCAGCCAACAAAGTTTCCCAAGTAACTGTAATAACAGCTGCACACAAGAACTTCTTGGTAATTCCCAGTTGGAACGTAACTGAAACAATGCACTGTTAGCTCTCAAGCTTCTGGGCCATCCAGGTTATCAGGGAACTTTCTGAAGGGCCTGATGCAGGGTGATATCTTGTTTCCCAGGCCTGTCATCAGCGCATTTGTCAATGACGAAAATACACTGAGAGTTGATAAAGGCACTCTCATGTGATCATGGAACATGAAGGAACACAAGCAAATCCAGAGACCTAACGTGTCTTAAACCTGCCTGATGCAGCCACTGTACATTGTCAACATTCCTCTTCTCTGTTAGCGCTGTTTTTAAAAGTACAACCAGGTTGTGCAGAGGAAGGAGGAGGAAGGGAAACCAGAGGCCATCAACGAGCGGCCTTCTGTAAAAACCCATCCCGGAAACCAGCAAACCTGGCTCCTGGGTGCTTTGATGCCTTTCACCTTTTGACAACGGCTAGCCATTTGGAATTTTAAGCGCTGGAGGGTGTTATGCTTTTCCACCATGGAGAGAGATGTTTTAAGCAGCAATTTTTCTTGCCTGCTGTGAAGGAAAACATTCCCAGGAAGCAAATACCTCATCCATAAATACAAAATGCATCCATCCAGGGCCAACTGAGAGAAAATTGCATCTCAGGCTATGCTCTGTCATGACCTGGGAACCCATTCAGCTCCAGGACTTAAGCAGCTTGACTTGGTATCCATTAGTATCAATGCTGGGCAGCATCTGATGTGCTTGGAGTGCTCCCCTATCCTCTTCATCTCTTAATTCCTACAGTTAGCATGAATGAATATGAGTTCCCAGATGAATTACAGGTTTAGAAACTTTGGGGTGTCACTTTGGGTTCAGAATGACATTCAGTGACAGAGCTTTAACGAAACAAAATATTTTATTTCCCTTTATCTCTTAGTTTGTTCTTTTGAGCTTTCCTATACAGCCAAGGGCAGATAACATGTCCAGGTTATTGAGCCTGACACTGTTTTTTTGTGTGTTTTTTTCTGTTTGCTTGTTTTGTTTTTTCAAATAGCAATGCCAAGCAGCTTCAACTTCAAAGGTTAATTTGGGGGTTCATCTATGGGAAAGGCTAGGATACAGCAAGGTTTTTTTATGTTAAGACAAATTAAGTCTTACCTTAAACTATCATAATCAATGAAAATGTCTTTGGACACATTATAATATGGCACCCAAGGGGTATCTGAAAGTAAAGTGCCACCTAAGGTTAATTTACTTAGCCATTTAGTCATTCTGTTTGATGCTCAGATTACCCTGCGTCTTATATATGAGAAGTGCTACGGAAGCAGGAAGTGTTTGCTTAAAATACAAACCTTCATGAGTTAGGAAAGGCAATAGGAAACAAATTCCACAAGTGACAGGAAATACCAGTGGGGTGTGAGACAGGGCAACCTCCCAGTGCCAACTGCTCTGCCAAATGCCACACAACCACATCAGAGGCGTCTGTGCACAGTCACTTGTCCTTGGGAAGACAGCGACTTGCATGTTCAAAAATGAGAGGGCTTCCCCGGGTGGAAAAAAAAAATCCCAAGAAAATGAGGCATTTGACTTTAAAGCATTCTAAAAACGTCACAGCCTGCGACGAAGGGGGCATCAGGACAAAGGGAAAGTAAAGATAAAGCATCAGCACTGAGCATTCAGAAGGACGGGGATGGTTCTGGAAAGGCAAAAATAGAAGTATTTCTGTGGCTGCTGGAGAGGCTAATTCTCCCAAAGGAAACCTACATTTTGAAGGATGCTAAAAGTTCACTTATTATCCTGTGTCACAACATGGAAAGGGGCTGTGCCACTCCAGTGAAAGCATCCCAGTTCTTGTCATCAGTATTAACTGAAACAAATGCAGCCGGGGATACCGGGTCACTGTGAGACTAGGTACTCCCTGGGCCAAGTGCATCACATATCGATTTTTCACATTTAATGCCAAAAAAAATGACAGTCACTTATCCCTGACCTCAATTTAACAGTAGGCTCTTGCCTTCCAGCTTACTCCTGTGAATGACATGAGGACTTGGAGGTTGTGTCGTGAAATGTGGGGCCCGGTGGGGTGGGGAGGGGGCTAGGCTAGCAGTTGGGAGACCCAGATGTGTGACACCGCTTGAGCGATTTAACCTTGCCGGGTCACTTACTTTAAGAATTAGAGGGTGACACTAGATGATTTTAAGAATCTTTACCATCTCTAAAGCTCTATAGTTTTGTTCTATTGAGCGGTATGACATTTATGTACAGAGTCTTGACAGTAACATAGTGCTCTGTAGATGAAAGAGCAGCAGATGCCCACCCCCACCCCCACCCCCCGGAAATATTCCCTGACATCCTTTACAAAGCCCATTAATTCACAACCTAGGAGCTTCCATAGGCCTCAGTTCCAGACCCCTGGGGAATCCTGGGAATAGCCGCTGTAGCAAGCACCCTGCAACTGGTCATCAGAGACAGCCAGAAACACCAGGGCTTAGGCCTCAACATCTAGGCTCTGTGCCTGCAAAATCGGGGCGATTCATGATGTTTCTGAGGGTGGACAGAGAAACTTAGAGCACTGAAGAAAATCCAAAATGACTACATGAACTATGGTACTCTGGGGCAACATAAAAAGTCATCGTAACATTTTCAGAATTAATTTCTTCATTAGAGAGGCAGGAAAATTAGGGCTTCTGCATCTTGTCTTTCCTTCTGACTCAGCTGGAGTGTGTGAGAGCTCCCCTGGCATAGAAACAGCAAAGCAGGGAGGCCGGTGGATTTATTTACTGATATGTATTGGCGTTCCATTTTTCTGTTTTCGAAAAGATTTGACCTACTTACATGAATCATACATCTACTTCCCTTACGACTTGCCTCCGGTGATAACCTGGCATGGGGAGTAAGGCCAAGTCTTAACTACCTGCTTCGTACGTTTTCTCTACTCATCTGTTTTGGAAGTGCCTCTCCATCTCCATGACGTCAGCCTGCTGGTTGGGGAGAACTGTGGGATTCTAACACGGCCTATTTTGTGTTTACTGGAAGCAGCTTCCTGCCCTAAAGGAAGAGAGGCATTGATTACTAATTCCTTTCAAATATCTCTGTTGAGCTGTGGCTCCCCTCCAGCTGAGCAGACATAAGGTTTATTGTAACTGATATTCACAGATTATTCAGAGATAATATTTTGGCCAACAGCTCCAACCTTGTTCCATGACTCCCCGGGTGCCCAACCTTTTCACAAGATGCCAATTTGACTGAAGCACTGACCTTTATCCATAACAAATGCCTAGTCTCAAAGGGTCAGTGGGATGACCAAAAGCAAATTTCGGAGGAAGTTAGGGCCATGCGGAATAGTCGGGGAATTATCATGTGTTAGCCCTCTACTAAGGTAAATGTGGATCTCTTTGACTATATGAATGCTTAGTGTAGCAATGCTGCAGCTAGAGTTCCCAGGACCTAAGAAACAGTAGTCTATATTTCCACAAAACAAAAAGGAGCCACATGTATAATTTAAAATTTTCTAGTAGCCTCATTAAAAAGGTAACAATTAATACCGATTTTATTTGACCCAACATATCTAAAACATTAATATTTTAACATTTCAATATTTGACATTTGTTTTTTTCAGACTAAGCCTTTGAAATCCCATCGATGTTTTACCGTTTTTAATTCAGGCTATCCACTTTGCAGTTCAGACTGGCCACACTTCAAGTACTCAGTAGTTACATGTAACTAATGGCTACTCTATTGGACGGCAGAGGTCTAGACTAGGATATTTCATTTTATTCAAGAAACAATTTCACATAGGGTTGAAGAATTTAAGCTATGGAATCTGACTTTGGGCTTAGGTACTAGCTATATGACTTTAGGTAACTTACCTTTCTCAGCCTCAGTTACCATCTATAAAATGGGTCAATAATAGTACTTGTTTTATAGAGTTGCTGGCACAGAGAGCAACAGTCGTCATTACTCTTCCTCCTTTTAACAAACATTTAGTGAGTATTTCACATGCAGTATCTTAGTCTGCTTGGTAGCTCAGTAGACTGAGTAGCTCAAACAACAGAGATTTACTTCTCACAATCGTGCAGGATGGGAAATCCAAGGTCAAGGTGCCAGCCAATTAGGTTTCTGGTGAAAGCTCTTTTCCTGGCTTACAGACAGCTGCCTTCTCCCTGTGTCCTCGCATAGCAGAGAGATTAGCTCCTTCGTATAAGGACACTAATAGTATTGGATCAGGCCTCCACCTATATTGCCTCATTTAACCTTAATTACCTCCTTATTGGCTCTGTCTCCAAATATAGTCATAGTGGGGGTTAAGGATTTACATATGAATTTTTTTGGGGAAACCATTCAGTCCATAAGCAGGTGTTGGGAGATGTAAGACAACTCTATGGAACACAGAATATTCCTTTGGTCTCAAGGAACTCAAAATCTAGCAGAAGTGGTGGCTATTCACAAAACGAAGTATAATAATGTTTAAAATGTTATCATAGAGGTGAAAACAGTGCAAGGGAGGTGCAAAGGAGGGGAAAATTCAGTGGTGTCCTGGGAAAAAAGAAAGAAAAAGCTCTCAGTTGCAGCATTTTCCAATTTCCATGATGTAAATACTCCCACCATGGCTGATTTCAAGTTGCCAGAATATTACTGAATATTTAACAATCAGCATTCAGCTCCCTCTATTCAGCATAAGTGAGCTCCAGCACACTCCTGCAAAATTTCAACTTAGGGGAAGAACAGTTAGCCAAAGAAATGGGATACTGGCCCATTTGAAAGATAAGGAGGAGAGAAAAGAACTCAGAGTGAGATGGAAGAATGAGTGGGGAAAAAAATTAAAAGGGATGAAAGTGCATGATGGTTAAAAAAAAAATAAGGAATCTCTTGGGGCTGGAATGAATCTAGAATGATAGATTAGAATCAGATTATAAAGGAATACACAAATAAGAAAGGGACTTTCTTTTATAAAACAGGCCACTTATGAAGGTCTCTAATTGGAGAATAACAAGGACAAAATGTGGCACTTCACCTTTCACAAAACACTTAGATGGGTATTATTTCACTTTTTTCTAACACAGACCTGAGTAGGCGGCACAGCAGATATTACCACCCCTGTTGTGACTTGACTACAAAAAAGATATGTCGGCTCAGACCTTCAGAATGTGACTTGATTTAGAATAACGGTTTTTCCAGGTGTATAGTCATGCACCACTTAATGCACAGGGATGCATTCTGAGAAAATGTCATTAGGCAATTTTGTCACTGTGCTAATATCACAGGGTGCACTTACACAAACCTAATTGGTATAGCCTGCTATAATCTACGCTAGATGGTCCACCATTAACCAAAACATCATTATGTGGTGCATGACTGTCATTAAGGTACGAACCTTGAAGTGATATCAGCCTGGATTAGGGTGGGCTCCGAATCCAAAGAACAGTGTCCTTGTAAGAGACAGAAAAGGAGAAACACAGAGACACACAGAGTGAAAGGTCACGTGAATAGGGAAGCAGGACTGGAATGATAAGACAATAAGCCAAGCAACATCAAAGATTGCCAACCACCACCAAAAGCTAGGAAACAGGTGTGGAATGGATTCTCCCTTGGAGCCTCCTCCAGGAACCAGCCCTGCCAACACCTTTTATTTAGGACTTCTTGCCTCCAGAACTGTGAGAGAATAAATTTGTTGTTTGACCCACCTAGATTGTGGTCATTTGTTATGGCAGCCTTAGGAAGCTCAGAAGCCCTCTGAAGAGAGATGAGCATTAAATTACTGCTTCAAAGAGGTGAAGTTATTTGATCAAAACCATTGGTCTGCAAGTTGGTCAGGCTAGTACTCAAATCCAGGTCTCATGGAAGTTAGTCTAGCATTCAATCTAATATTTCACATGGCCTTGCCTTTCAAAGGGCGCATGGGTCCCAGGAAAAGTGGAAAGCTGCACAAGATTGCCTCATGATAGGGAGAAGCAAAACATAAACCTCACCTCCTGCTCAGAACATGAAACCATGCTTTTCCCTTTATTTTCCCAACCTCCTGAACCCACGAATGCTTGTGAGCACTCAGACTAGGGAACCCTGCTGGTTCCCAAGCAGGATCAGCTGGCCTTACGGTAGGTAGTGTTGGGCCTTTGGGCAGCTCCAAGTTCAGTGGTCCCTGGGCTGTTTGCTCTCACAACTCACACGCTGCTGGTGTGTGTGGAGCCACCCTTCAGCCATGCCCAAGAGAGGAAAGTCACTTAAGAAACTGAGTGATTTTTGCCATCACTGAAGGATTTGACAAGTTTATCCCAAGGGTTTCTGCCATCTTCTATGACACTGAACTTAACAATGGAGTCCCTGAGGCAGGGTCACATCTAAAAGCAGTGGGTTCTCACCAGCGCTTAGGTGCCAGACACACTTTCCACGCCTTGCTCCATAAACACTGATGAAGTACTTTGTATTCTGGGGGGAAAATACCCAGAATAACATGCTCCTGCAAATTCACTGAAAATGTTATCTCTAAACTTATAGAAATCTTGATAACCCTGGGAGTAATAGAGGTGACATCCATCCCCCTAGCAGAAAATGCAGTGCACACCAGCAGAGTCGACTGATCAGCTCTGAAACATGTTTTAGCCACCCTTTTCCAAGAACAAACTTTAAGGAACCATTGCTTTGCCATTCATGCTGCCAACAATGTGCCCTTTCAATCTCCGTGTAACCACCATAGCTACAGGTATCCCCAGCACCAGAAGTGCTTCCATTGTGGTTTCCTCATAGCAACCAGTGTTGTTCCTTTGGGATGAAGAGCTGGCAGGATACAAGAATGGCTGCTCACTGTCAAGACCAATGGTGATCCAAAGAGATCTTTGGTGAGCATCGGAAATACTAACATCAGGCATCCCATCGTTTCCTCTCATTGTGGACAAGACTCTCCTATAGACATCTACATTTTGACAGAGGTACTAAGAAGAACTGCAACCTAAACCTCAAAGAAAGGAATTCAGGAATGGCAAAGCCACTCCCAAAGAATGAAACAGTGGCCAAAGTCCCAGCCAGTATTCTCAGCTGCATCTTTCAAAAGGAAACGTCCCTGAAAAATCACCTATTATACTCTTTATTCTTGATACTCAAGACTCAGTGAAATGAAGAGGGACCTCAGGGAACCATTATTTTGCCTTCAGTGTCTTAAATGTCTTAAAAGGAGGGACAACCCTCATAATGAGCCTGCTTAATGACACCAAAGGCAGATGAATACTAAATACAGTTCACAAAGAAAACCTTTTCATCTTAAATCTTTCAGAACTTTATAAAGATACCTAGAAATTCAAGCTCACTCCAATTATGTGAGGCTTTATATTTTTTAAATGAGTATTTCAAAGGTTATGCTCTTGATCTAAATTGTATACAGGTCACCTGCAGAATTTCAATGTTGCCTCTCATTTAATTTCTCCTTTTATAGGTTTTGTCAGGAAGGTGTGTTTGTTTTGTGGCTACTGGAAAGTTTCACGTAAGCTAAATTCAAGGAGTTCAGGTGTTCACAGCCTTTGCGGAAGGAAGGATGCCATCACATCTACCTGGACACAATCATCCCGGAGATATTTCCTTTGGTACCTAGGGAACTGCAGGTCACCTCAGTGAGGTGTCTGCTCCAGTTCTCACAGCAGCAGGGGGGTCAAAAGAAACTCTGCAAGTCCAACTGTTTGCTTTAAAGAAAACTAAACTTATGAAAAAGATCTCTAGGGAGAGTTGCACAGAGGAGTGGTTAAAGAGCATGAATTATAGAAACAGCAGGTAGTGAATTTGAATTGTGGCTCCAGCATTTACTAGCTGTGAACCCCTGGGACAACTGTGTAACCCGAGTCCATGTATTCCCACATCAAGTATCAATAACAATATGCAATCTATAAAGTGGTTGTGAGCACTGAATGTACACAACCCTGCCAAAATACCAGCACATAGTAGGTGCTCTTCTCCCTCTCTTTCACCGCTCTGTCACAGGTGCTCTGGAGATGAAAATCCTCTGACCTACTTCCATAATCCATTCAAACTCCTTCAAGTTAAGAGTTCTTTATTTAACCTAAATATATTTTCCAGTCATTTAAATTGGACTCATCATATTCTGTTCTCAAAGGAAATTAGAATATGTCTTGGGTTTATCTCTGTGTGCTGCTACCCAATTCTCCATGTCTTAGAGGCTTCAGAGCTAAGCAGTAAATGACTTTGGGATTTCGGTAGGATCTAGAAGACACACAAGAACCAATGGCTAAATGTTTGAAAAAGTTAAATTCCCTTAATAGTTTTAAACAGAAATTTCAATGGGAGTTCCCCAGATTATGATTGTTTCTGAAGTATTGTAATATCATAGCAGTTCAAAATTTATGCCTAAATATTAGCAATCATCTGGGATATTCCCATTACCACTGATTTATGACAATCTAATTATTTGGTTATACTTGGTGACCAGACACTGAAAATAAATAAAACATAAATTTACAGCCAGACACTGAACATGACTGGGTTATAGGTATGTCATCATTTGAGTCTAATGAACCAAACAGCTGGCATGTTTTTCTTATATGCAAATTTGGTTTTTTAAAAACCATTTTTATCCACCACTCTTTCTCATCTTTTATGAAAGTATGGATTTAAATTCACATGGAACTAGCTACTTTGTTCCATCTACAGAGTCACAATAGTGGTTGGAATTATAACTACTGAACTGACATGTCTACTCAGACTAGAACCCTCTCAAGGACTGCATCTTTTGATTACATTATTCTCGGTCTTCTCTGACATTAAAATATGCTGTTTTATATATGCTGGAAAGTGAGAGGGGGAGAAAAAAAAAATCACAATCCACGGAAAGTCAGTAGAAGTACAATCTGGAATGACATTTTTCTCCTTCTCTTTTCCTATCCACAGACTGCCCTCGGGCCTTTCCCTGCAGTTTCTATTAACGCCAGTTCAGCCTCTTAGGATCTCTCATGTGTCTTGTGGCTTTAGAGCCCCGTGAAATTGTAACCCCAACATTGATAAGGACAGGAAGAGCACTTCCTTTATAACAGGGAAGAAGGCCAGGGAGGTCGGTTTACAGGATGCCCCTTGCCAAAGAGAAGCCCCATTCAATGCACTAGCATGAAAATAGGCCACCCCTGGCTCTGCCTGAACTAGGACATCCTGGAATGATGTTTTTATTATACACACAAAAGGGCTCCTCTGTTCAGCATGACTCTACCTGAAAAATCAAACATAAAACAATCTCTCTCCCTACTTTAAGTTCACAAATAAGCTTTCTGGGACTGAAGCACTAATTGAATGAACTATTACCAAGAAAACTCAGCCACTAAAGAATCTAGTGTTAAGATAGTAAAACCTTATACAGCAGTGCAACCAGGTTCTCAATTTTATTTTTTTGTTCATTCAAAATAAACCAAACAAATGGAAACAATAAGACCACCTTCATAAATATGAAAAAGTTGCAAATTATTATAAAAACCAAATTTCTGTGTTATAATATGTAGTAATAAGTAGCCTTCTTTGGTGTGGTGTGTCCAAATGGTTGTTTCGTTGTTGTTGCTGTTGTTAAAATGTTTTTTAAAGAAATGTAACCATTTTCAAACAAAACCTTAATAAGAAATCCTCAAAAAAATAAAAATAAAAAAGAAATCCTCAATGCAAAGAACAGATAAAAAAAGGGTTTTAAGTATCAAACATTTTAAAAAATCAAATTTTACTAGCAAATTTATTCACTATAAAGTTAATTAATGAGAATGAGGTTGTTTTGATTTACCTCAAAATTTCAAATTGACCGTTACAGATAATATTTGCTTCAGCTTTCAAATTATATCTATATTCTTGTTGATTGCATGGTACTGCAAAATTATCAATTAATAGACAAGTAGTTTCAAAGAGTAGTTTTTAATTTTTTACCCTGCTGTCACAAGATTCTTCAATTAAACATAAATGATACAAGCTTCATTCAAAGTATGCACAACAGGATTAAACCAGGCAACAAAGATTAATGCACTAGGGGGTTTCAATGTGCTAACATTTTGTATTTCATTATAGTTTTTAAATAGTTTATAATTGCTTACTTTAAAACTATTATGTTTATTGTTAAACAGTTTAAATTTTCCTATATTTTGCTTATAAATATAAGCCATTTATCCATATGACATTCAAAAATTACTCTGACTTTACTATAATATTTAGCTGCAATGTTTTTACGCTTATTTTAATTTTAATTAAATTTATTTATTAAATGACATTGGTTAGTAAAAGTATATAGGCTTCAAGTGTACAATTCTGTAATACATCATCTATCTATTGCATTGTGTGTTCACCACCCAGGGTCAGTTCTCCTCCCATCACCATATATTTAACCCCCTTTTTGGTAGCATGGTCGAGCAATCTAACTCTCTATAATTTTAATTACGTGGCTGTCTTGTTATATATCCTTCCAATTCTCCACAAATGAGGCGATGGAAATCCATCAACAGGTTGACCTTGTCACAGGCTCTGCCACCTCTCTTGGTCCTCATTAGGCAATGTCAATTGAATCTTGGCTGCTGGTCTAAAAATGAATCCTTCTTAGGTCTTAATGGTGTCAATCCTTTTCCCCTCTAACTTCCTTTCAGCATCACTCCTCTTAGGAGACATGATGAAAATATGGGTAGAAGCAACTGTGAGAATATTTTTAAAGAGCTCCCTCCTCGATCTATCCAACCAAGTCCATTTTGGCCAAAGGTGACTATCTTACTAGCAGTCCAGGCAGGAAAAGCCAGGTCTTCACAGTTCGTTTGGCTCAGCATGTCTTCTTTTTAAAATGTCATGCATGTAAAGTAATTTAAAGGCCTGTCTATATTAAAAAGCTCGAATCAATTGCTCTCCAATTAGTGGAGAATACCTGCCAGGGATTCCTTCTAAAAGCACACCCTCTTTCTTGCATCTAATCAGGGGAATAAAATGCCTGTGAGAGCTGACAAAAGGTCCAGATAGGAGCCAAGCCACCAATGCCCCCTTTGGATAAATAAAAATAGCTCACCTTCCCCAAGAGATTCTGATTCACTTACTTGGAGTGAATCACTGAATTTCTTATCACTAGCCCAAAAGATCCCATGGAGCTTTAGTTTCTAGTCTCTGTATTACAAAGACAATAGGGATGTTTCTCCCAAGTAAAAAAAGTAAAATGAAAACACTGATCAATGTACATATATTTTTTTCAAAATACCTACTTCCTACCTAGCCTGATGCCCGAGCGAAAGTACACCCTTTCCAGCAAGTCTTCCATCTTCCCACTGACTCCCAACATTACTCACCTAACTGAAATAACCAGGGGTCAAACTATAACATGATAACGAGTGAGACTGAAACTGACCATTGCAATTTTGACTACATGTCTGTCTGCTAACTACATATCCTTCTGATTCTCTACATTGAGGCACTGTGATCATCAATAGGATGATGACCTTGTAGAAGGCTCCGGCATCACCCTCGGCCCTCATCAGCCAACATCAACTCAACCTAAGCTGCTGGCCTTGCTTTGATCCTCTACTCAAATTCTTCCAAACTGAGTCAGGATTAGCATCTCACTCTCAAATCCCAGTCTCCAAAACTAGGTGTCTGCTTCCGGCTGTCAGGTTCCTAATGCTAACTGACCTTAGCCTATTGTCTGACTGTCCTCTGCCCCTGAATAGGGTTCCTCTTTCGGCTCATCTCTATGCTGAGTCTGGGTCTTGTGCTAATTTTCCTGCCTGGGTCTACAATTGTCAACTCTAATTGGGACTTGTCTAGTCTAGTCACCAGGCCACGTACTCTTGGAGGTGATCATATCTTTAAGAAGGTGGATACAGGAGACAGCCTTTAGTAAGAAACAAAGAGGGCTTCTCTACCCGGGCTTTAACCATGGTGTGCCAAATACTCGGAAAGGGGCTCCTGAGTAGAGGGCGGTGAGACGGTATCCTCGGCACAGAAAGAAACAAACCACGTGCCAAGTTAGGGCTAAACTGTGGATACCAGAAAGGAGTAGAAAAAAGGAATACAGCAATTACAAAAGGCCTACAAATTCACATGGCTGCACACACTGTCGATACACTAAATAAAAGTTATCTTCATGGTGGAAAAAACTATTAGGACTCACCATGTTAATATACAGATACCGAAGGAAACCTGGACAGAAGAAAAAGGATCTTCCAGTCTTGAAGGAAATGCACAAAAAGTGAAGTCAGGTAATACAAGCCTGGAATCTATAGACTGGATATGTCTCAAAATTATATTTTTATCAGTTTTGTTCTCCCTGGGCATTTAGCAAGTTCCAGTGGTCTCTGCTAGATTAATGAAACCAAAGTGGGGATTCACTCCCTATCAGCCCTTAAATATAGATTAAGAAGATCATCAGTGTCTGCTTGGGGCAGGATGCTGGCTGAGGAACACGAAGAGAAGGAGCTTCATGGGGAAGGTGAAACTGGGAGGAAAAGAGTTAGAACCTCAAGGTTTCCTGCAAGAAAATCCCCTTGAAGATTCTGGGTTCTGTTTTATTTTTAAAGAAAGCAGGTCTCTCTTTGCATCTGCCTAACCCCAGGGTCCTCACTGTTCCTAGCCTGCTGTATCCTGCCAGCAACCAGCAGAGTCAGAGTAAATCAGTGTTGAATCTGTGTTGGGGGACGGGGAGGGCAGTGTAATGTAGGTCAGAAACGATGAGACCTGGATCAGATACAGGCTCAACCACGGGTCTGGTGTGCTATTTCTAATGTGGCCGTGGGTAAGTTACTCAACCTCAACACAGAGAGGGAGAGAGAGAGAGAGATAGAGAGATAGAGAGAGAGAGAGAGAGAGA
>NW_017731389.1:3744395-3756446 GCF_001890085.2 Hipposideros armiger | reverse complement strand
ATATATAATTTCACATATATAGAATATACAATCTTTTTCACAGGGTTATTGTAAAGGTTAAAAGAGGTAAGGGATGGAAACTACCCTTGAAAGTGTCTAGTACACAGCATGAACAAAAATTGTTGGTCGCTATTATTTCCTATATATAAAAATTTTCCAGGCAAGCTGTGCTCTTCTTTGCAAAAAGTGTCTTCTCTGAATTGGCATCCTATGAGTAAGGAAGGAAATTGCTAGGAAATGGAAGTATCCTCTCCCTGTCATGGTCTGCCAATGATCTCATATTACCATAAAAAAAAAAAACTTGAGAAAATTAAATTTGCTAGCAGCCCAGGTGGTCCATATGTCATAATTATACTCCATAATTCCTCTTAAAGGAAGATACAATTTAATATCTCCTAGGGTCCTGCTATGTGTTTGGTACAGCTTTGACCATTGTGATAAATAATAAGACACCCACCCCCTCAACAAAGGAGTTCAGAGCCTAGAGAAACAAACAGACCAATGCCAGCTGATTATGACATCACATAGAGAGTGTACATTACAGCAGCTAAACTGAGAAAATTCAGTGAAAACATAGGGGAGAATGAGATTGGTTCTGTCTCTTGGAAGCAGAGAAGATTAAAGTAGAAAGGTTACTGTTCCTTGTGAACTTGCAATATTCCTTTGAATGAGTAGATGAAAGGGAAACAGAAAAAAAAAATAAGGTTAAGTAAAAATATCCACCACATAGCAATGGGTAGTAAGGGAATGGTAGCAGAACAAAGCTATTAACTTCAGCCCGAGTTTCATGAAGCACCCAAATCATTTTCCTGGAGTTTTGCCTGCATAAAGATGAGAAAATTTGGCTCATGTTTTAGGGTCTATGAATAATGTAGTGAAAGTTAAGAAGCCTGTTATTCATACCAAAAAAAAAAAACAAACCCACAAGGAATTTATGGGGATGCATCTCCTTTATCAAAGAGAATTATATTGGCCTTAAGTAGGTAACAGTTTTTTCTATTTAATATATAGGTGGGATTTTCTTTTTTATGTGAAATAAAAAGCAAATGAAAAAGTACCATAAAACACACACATACATCAATATGAGTTATGATGCATATATTATAGAAAGCCTAAACTGAAAAGTAGGCATTATTACCTTAGGAAAATCGGTTTACAAGGAAGAAATACAATTGCTTTTCTAAGAATAGATGTATTAAATAAACAACAATATGGATTCTGTCCCTATGACATTTAATAGGCTAGTAAGTCACTTGGTCTGGGAGTCAAAAGTTGTTGCCAATATTTCCTATCTCAAAGCTGTCCACATCTATAATAAAAAGCTTATCTCTTTAGTCATATTCCTCACCTCAAAAGCCTGTGAGGTCTGTGAAACCACCACTGGGCCCTGTACTAACTAGAAACTTCTACTTGACAATCCCGTACACCTGGATGAGATGAGTGAGGTGCCCGTGGACTTCTCTAGATCCTGCAGCGTTAGCTGTTTTTGCACTTTCTTGGGACCCTCCTCTGCCTTATAATGGTCTGCTTTCCATGCTGAAGCATAGTGCTAGGTCTTTTCTCTTCCTGACTGATTGCTTCTTTTGTCAGCTCTAATTAATGATGCATGATGGTATTTAAAATGATTTCCATAAAGCTTTCTCAGTCTTTATCACCCAGAAAGTAAAATGCAGCCACTTTAAGGAATATGACCTTAATTAACCAAAGTGATCTCAGATCAATCATCCTGAATTTTGTCAACAGACCGGGTGAGGACATCCCCAGTTATGTATTGCTTTTAAAAACCTACACACAGAAAACTGCGCCCGACACCTCAGCTCAAAGAGCAGATGGCAGAACTGTTTTATCACCTTTGCACTCTGACCTCTGAAACGAGGTCTGAAGATAAAAGCCAGGACAGAACACATCACCAATTCCTTTGAGCCCATCCACGTTGCATCTCCTATTCATGAGCTTAGCTGCACACTTGCTCTGTGACAACTGTGATTTATCTAAATAGAAGCCGAATAGTAGCGACACCTAAACTGTTAATACGCAGGTAATCGCTTCTCGTCAGGAGTGAGCTCTTTGGGAAATAACTACATGTCTCCCAGAGGCACAGGCAATGATTCAGCAAACTGCAGCAGCCAGAAAGGCAATATTTAAGAAAGCAAGAATCACTGGAGCCTCGGGGAGAAAATATAGCTTTGCATGGTACTTACCTAAGCAATTTAAACGTACAAAAACATAATTGCCAGAAAGTACTGTGTTAGAACAAAGAAACACACACCCCCAATCTAGAAAACATATGGTTATTGAGAATTACTTTAAAACAACAGCAATGACTACCGCTACCAAAAAAAAAAAAAAAAGGAACATCTGGGTTATTTGTCAATTGTCCTAGTTGGCTATGATCAATGCAAACTCTTCACTAATTTTCACAGGATTACAATTGTCCACAAAGCGGGTAGGGATGTATTGTTCAAAATACAAAGAAATCATGCAGTTTCAACATATACACTATTTCCCTATGTCTTCTACAAGTATTAAAAACTGAGAAGCTGTCTCCTCCGGCATTTAAGTTAGACTGGCTGGTGTTTCCAGGGTTTTTGGAAGGGTACTGTTCAAATTTTATGCCACTGGATTATCAAATTTGGATAATTTTATACCTGTATTTATGTAGAATTTATATTCTCACTAATTTTTTGAGGTATCTAAGAACTTGAGGGAAATGTCCAAGTTCTTCTGATTTTGAAATTATTACCCCCCCCCAAGAAACTGTACCTGAGTCTTTATTGTCCTTAATCCTAATAATTCTTTTTATTCTCATATAAAGACAGCAACAATACAATGTAAGCAGAACTGCAAGTCTAAAGTGTGGATGAATATCAAAATTAGTGCTAAATCTTACTAAAATACAACTCATGGCATATATACTATATATAAATGGGCTATGGCTTCATAAATATATGCCATAGAATTTTTTGTGTAAGAAAAGATTTTAGAATAATTTTACTCAAATGCTCTCACTTTACAGAGAAAGACACTGAAGCCCAGAAAAGTTGTGACTTCAACTCAATGACTGATTGAAGGAAGGAACGTGATCTGAGGACAGTCACAGGACCTTCCATGCATGCCCGTGTTTTAACTGTGCACAAGCTACCCTGAATGGTCCCACTGAACTTTATTGTATTGGCATCAGATCAGCTAACATGTCACTAAAATGAAGGCCCTAACTCCTTGATCTACTCCTTCATGGAATGTGCATCCTCTCCCTGACACCAAGTCTGAAGGAAGATACCCTTTTCTTAAACCTCAATGTCAATCAATGAATGCCATACTTCCTTTGCTACTTCCTTATACTGCCACATATTATAATTAAAATTAAAATAACACATGTTAATAAATAATGCTTTACAGTTACTAAAATAGTTGCCATAAAAATAACTGGATCAAAATGATCCTTTGACTACACAGATTGATTGCCAATGGATAAGAATGGCCACACATCTGTTATGGAGAATTTCACATGCTGATGTTGTAGACACACCAACCAAGAGGGGCACATAAAGGCTGTCCACCAGGATGGGTACAATGATACATGTGTTTAAAGTGAGTTCTGTACAAGACACATTTGGGTGGACTTCCTAGTCTAGGTATGAGCCCTGACTCCAATAGCCCATCAAAAATTACAACAAAATTCCTCAGGAAAAGTCGATCAGTGACTTACAGACTAGTTAATAACAGGGCAAGTATTCAAGAGTTTGTAATGACTCCCTTGCAAGCTCAGGCTGGGCAAGGTCAAGAATCACACAATGAAATATAAATTCACACATGTCAGTCCTGACAGAGTGGACCGAAGCGAAAATAGCCTCTTTTTGCATCAACCCCTCTTCTGTCATCGCCAAGCTGGTCCTGGCTGCCTGTCTACCTCAAGATAGAGGAGAGATGCGAAGTTCTTCAGAACGTTGCTGAGCTGTCAAAGAAGCACTCAGTGGTTTTGGTGCCCAAGGGAACCATGGCAAGAACAACGAAAGTGCAAGTTTAGGGATTTGATTGTACGACGAAAAGAAAACCAGAAGAAAAAGGAGATTCTCAACACTATTTAACAACTAGGAGGGGCAAAATGGGAAGATCTGGTCAAGAGATGGCAAAATCAGTACTTCCTATGATTAGAAGGTCAGGGTTCTACATTCTAGACCAGTGTGTTGACAAGATTTTTAAAATTACCAAAAAGGAGTGATGCATAGGCACCATAGCAAATTGTAGAAAGGAGAAGACTCATCTAAACAAGGCCCCTTTTCTTGCAAGGAAATCTCTAATATTCCGATTCTCTATAGACAATCTAGCCTAACATTTTTGGGTAACATCCCCAGAATAGTAACCCAGAAGACTTCTCCTTGATAACCCTCTGTATAGAAGTATGCATGCTGAGATCTCTTTAAAAACGTTTACTGCCTTATACAAGGCATAGTACGTTTATATTAATCATCTAAGCATTCATAATTTCTTAAAGAGTTCTCAGATAAGACCTTCAATCATTTCATCATTTTTATCCTGTGCTTCCTTTTTTTCATGATACTCTAAATGTGGTCTGCTTAATCAAGAAAAAGAGGTAGACAGTCACATCTTACTGTTACTTCTTTATTGGGCTTATAATCTATCCACCAGATAAACTCGCTGGTTTTCTACCTCAGAGTACAATAAAATCACAGGAGCAGATTTTTAAACATATCAATACCTGAGCCTCACCCCAAGAGATCCTGACTTAATTGGCTGGAGTGGTGCCTGGGTATTAGCATTTTTTTTAAGCTCCCCAGGTACCCATCCCAGTAATTCTAATGTAGAACCAAAGCTGAGAACTTCTGCTCTATATTCTTTTCCTTAGGTTCAATAGCTAAGAGATTTATCTCTTCTTCTGAACTTGTTCCATAGATTTTCTTGAACCTTACATTTATCCCTTCATCACTTTGATCCACTTTTCCAGATTTTGTTACAATATTTTTTGGCCAGTCAATGTATTTCCTGCCCTCCCAGATTTGAGGGGATATGCATCATGGAAGCATGTGTCAACATTTTATCCAGGCCACTGACAAAAATGGCGGCTGTGTCAAAGCCCAAGACAGAATCTGTGGCACATTTTTATAAAACACCTTATCATCTTCAGGTAGGATCATCCAACTACTCAGTATTCTCTCTCTTCCAGGCATTTCTCCATCTTTTCCCTAAGACTATCAAGAGTGATCTTATCAAACATACACTGAAATTCCCTGATCTACCAGGCTAGCAACCCTGTCAAATGAGAGGCTAAGAAAAGTCTGACACAACAGAACTATTCCATTTCATTCTCAACTGTCATAGTTTAATAACCTTGCTTTAATAAATACCTAAGTAATCCAAGAATTTTCCAGATTTCTTTGAGACAGTTAAGTTTTCTTTGCAAATACCTCCTTTTTTTTTTCCTCTGAGCTTCAATTTAATGAACAGAAAATAAAATAGACTTGACTCTTCCTGCTCTAGATTTTATATTTGTTTGGAGGAGAGGAGCTTTACATGTACATAGGGCTGCACAGGGGCTAATAGCTTCATTCCATCAAGAAGACATTTTAATTCTCTTCTGAGGAACAAAAAATTCCTTCTTCTTTGCCAAGAAATGCACTCCACTAAAACTTTGACAGGGACCAGAAATACAGAGATTAGTGTTGCTTAATATGGAGAATTTATTTCCACACGGTATTAGCTTTTGCACCTCCCTTGTGGGGACTCGAAGCACACATTTAAGGAAGAAACAGCTAAAAGCCTACTGGGAGATGATTATGCTGGAGGCTGAGTGTGCAAATGGAAGAGGTGAAGTGGTCCTGTATCATTAGGACAACTTATATTATGGAGCTAATTAAGAGGTGAGCACAATATGAATTACTTATTCAGGAAAGAAAAATCCTATGCATGAGATTACTGAGGCTTTATTTCTTCTGTTTTTACATTTTTAATTATAAACATTTTTGTTCATTTCTTGCTTTAAAATGTGGTGCTCACTTCAAATTAACAAATACTTTTCTCTTAAATAATTTTTCTGGAAACCAGATAGTAGTGGGAAAAGAAATAACCTGCTAATTATCCCAAGATTTCTGGAAAAATTGGTCAAAGATTCAGAGAGTCTTGTTTTATAAGGACAGGGAGATATTCAGTTTTACAAGAGTAATCTCTGACTCAAGTATCTTAAATATTAACTAAAAGTGACCCACATGCATACAAACACCCTGACATAATGTACTAAGAAACTACTGTTCACCAAAGTGTCTGATTGATTCTCTCCTGTAGGATATGAAAATGGAACATTTTTGCTCTATTTCTTGTCTTCAAAAACATAGTATATTATGCTTAACTCTACTTGGTTTTCCCCAATGTCAAATATTCAACAACAAAATTATAATGTATGTGTCACAATTTGGTTGCAATGTGTAGAACTAATCTTATATCCATGATACTTAAAAATGCAAAATCTCCATCATAAAACATTTTTTAAAAATAACACTTTTAAGAATATTTCCTTCACCTGTTGCACCTCATTCCCTACCTAGAAATCAATGGGCCACACCCTATCTCTGCTAGGCTATTCAAAGAAAATGGTGCAGAGCTCTATTTTATTTTCTTACCATGTTTCTATGGTGAACCAGATTCTCATGAGAAGTTCTTCCTTTACTACCGAGACCTGTGTAGGAGTTTTACTAGTGAGTTACAAAATTCCAGGAAGCATCTGAAAGAACATCTCCCTTGGAACTAACAGAAGAAAGTCAGAATTTCTGGATTCTACGTGAGCCGTGAAAATTCCTATGCATTCTGCACAAAATTGCACGGCAATATTTATCGTCTCCAAATAACTTAGACTAACATAAATCCATGTCAACCCATTCAATTTCCAGCAAAAATTAATATAGTCCTGAACTGTCATTTATTGTATCCATAGAGCAAGAACCTATTGAGCTAAGCAGGAAAAAAGAGTGCTCCACAAAATTTGGGACATAACCAGACCAAACTCAAATGAGCAAGGGAGTGGGACCAAAGCGAGAGGAAGAAGCTAGGCTGCCTCTTTCCCGAGGCCAAACATTCCAGGATCCTTCCCTGCTATTAGCAGGCAGGGATACTGACTCTCAAATGATTTCTGGAATTCAATAGTAACACTTGACAAAATTCTCTACAGTATTGGAAGAACTCCAAATGGGAACACAGTTTTTAATAGAAAAAATACAAGAAGGCTTAGGAGAAATGGTTAGGGAATTTCATTGGGAAGAATCAAGACATTTGTCAAGTTATGTTATTTTTCTGGCTACAAGAGAATCCAAATATTAAGTAAAACTGGAAGCAACACTACATACAGATCATCTAATCCGAGTCCTTATTTTATAGATGAATTGTATTTTTTAAACCAAAAATATTTCCCAGTAAATCATGTAAAGTTATCTTCTCATACTGTTTCCCCATAACAAAGGAGAACAGGTAATTAAAGGAAAAGGAAACCAGCTTAAAACCAAAACCAAAAAATTATTCCTTGGAATTTTTATAAAAAAAATTTATGAATACACTACTTGGGGAAAACTAATAAATATGTCACAAATCAATGAAAACATGCTAATTGAATTCACAGATACACAATGTTAAAATTAGTAACTAAGACAAAATTAAATTTAAAACAATCATATTTATAGATAAAAACAGAAAAATTAAAAAAAAATTTACATATCATTGTGATCCCAAACCATACATATTAAAAACAGATAATGCCCATACATGGTGGGGACATTCTCACTTGTGAATTAAGCAAAACAGATTTTGTACATCATATTTCTGAAAGAAAAACAGCATTTGGCTGTACTCATATTTAAGTATGGCTATCTGATATTCTACAAATCTGCATTTCAACTAAAATAGAAAAATCACATTATAAAGATCAGACTGTCTCTCTTCCTATTCCATTCCCAATAATCCCCTAACCAATCTCTTATTACTGTGGTTATCGATTCGCCCACAAGGATATTCTAGCCTGGTTTTCAAATCCCTGCTCTGCCACTAAGTAGCTGGATGAACTTTGACTGATGTATTTTCCTTTAAAGTGGAGCTAATGATAAAGCCAATATTAAGGTGAGAATAAATGAGACACCACAACTAAATCACTTCAACATAATACCTTACATGACTCAGTAAACACTGGTTAGCATTGTTTGTTATGATATGCTGTACATTAATTAAATAAAAGATAATGCTAAAATGAAATACTAAGACAGTCTTACCTTGATCAATATTCTTTTAAATATTTTTTCGTGGTTATCATCCTATGTATTACTTTAATTCACATTGAACAAGAGCTAGACATAGTATTTCTTTTATAACCATGTACATCTATTAATATTTAAAAACTGGCTATCACATTATCAATGAGTCACATCTTTTCACTTACCAGGGTAAAAAATTAGTCTGTGCCAATGTAACCGATTCTCTCACCTAATCAACAGATGCAAAAATGGACCTGCAGCACCATACGCACTGAGCTTTACAAGCTAGATTGAATAGCCACAGATAAATTCTACCATAACCTATTTATTTGGTATATTTTTTCCCCAAGCTCTGAACTTTAGACTTAGTGATAGAGCAAAGTTAACAGGGACCAGTATCAGAGTTGAATACTGTTTTCCCTGCGTAGATAAGGAAAAAGTTGTAATAATCCTCGATGTCGGTGTGCAAAGTCCTTTGAATTTTTTTGGTTTACCATCCAGTCAAATCAGAAAAATCACAAAAATGGTGGGAGATTAAGCATTTTCCATCAAGATATGTGCAATATCATAGGGGAAATGTACATAACTCTATGTTTTTAATTGGATAAGGATTACTCAGTGTGGGTAACTGTGTGGTCCTCAGCTGTTCAATTAAATGATT
Organism: Hipposideros armiger; assembly: GCF_001890085.2. NCBI lineage: Eukaryota > Metazoa > Chordata > Mammalia > Chiroptera > Hipposideridae > Hipposideros > Hipposideros armiger. The sequence goes on along the minus strand of NW_017731389.1, from coordinate 3,747,536 downwards.
ACGCAGTAGGGGAGCTGTGTTTAGTAAACTAAATTAGAGAATCATGAAAATAAACAAACCACAACCATTTCTTTTACCCTGCTACAAATTTTTCTGACAACCATCCAGCTGCGTTATAGTGTGGCTGCCTCTTCTACCATACAATATTTCACATTTTCCAATAATATCAATGAAGTATTATGGTTATGCAATTTCATAACCATTTTTGGAAACAGCAAAAGAAAAACCCCCGGCAATTTACTGTCTCCTAATATAAGGCTAGACCATGTCAGAACTAGTTGACTTAATAAGGAGAAACACACATTATAGGAAGTTAGACAGCCGAAAGGCATCATCCACCATGTGGCCTGCCAGTGGCGAGCACATAACACGCTGCTGTTGGCCTGGTAACGCCCAAATCCCCACTCCTCAAACTACAGTCCTAACAACAGAGCCACACAGACTAATAACTGGGAGTGGGAGAGAATATAACAGCACTCAGGAGAGATATAATCCAGCAATAAAGTGAGACAATAAGGTAGAAGCACAACTGCAAAAGGATGACACTTACAGAGAGAATGAAATTTAACAGTGAAAAAAATATAGTTGGCCAAGTTACAAATAGCGACCCTTCCCCGCTTCTTAAGCAAATTCTTTTCATTTCGTTTCCCTGATTGCCGCCCCTCTCCTCTGACTTTCCATGGCATTTTATCCTTCATCTCCTCCTCGGATCCTTGTTATTTCTGAACAACACTGATTTTTAAAAATCATATGGAAATATCAATTTAACAATGCATTTTACATGTGTTATCTCATTCAGTACTTACAAAAAACACCCCCACTGATAAAAAAATGTAATAAATGCAATTAATTTAGGGATTTCAAATACAGAAAAATATAAAGAGCAAAATATAAGCTACTTAAATCCCTGTCCCCAAAGAAAACATAGCCAACAGTTCTTATATATAGTTCTTGGGAAAAAAAAAGTCATACACGTGTGGGTGTATGTGTATGCATGTATAACCTTTTTGTTAGTGCTATTAATTTTAAATAACAGGTACTCAGCATAAGCCTCTTGGCATCTTGCTTTTATTCACTTACTGTTATTGTTGGAGAACTTCCTGAGCAGATATATTTACACTTTTTAATGGCTGTCTGGTATTTAATTGCATGGATGCAACATTTATTTTATACCTAATAGAAAGACAAAGCTGAAATGACTATCCTTGTACGTTACATCAGGATTTCTTTTTACAAGGCTGTTGATTGAATAATTCCTAGCCATTAAATTGCTCAAAGTGTATATACATTTTAACTACTGAAAAAAAAAGGCCAAATTGTCTTCAATAATGTTAGAATAATTTAAAACTCCCATCAATAGCATAAAAAACTATCAATGTTCCCACAGTTTGCATACATTGAAATACAATGTTTTACCCATGGCCTGACAACAGGATATATTTCTGAAATTACTGTATCAGAAATATATGGCCACCAAATAAGTCAGATGAGATGGAAATGTGACATAAATTCCCGTCAGTGTTATTTTCATTAAATGATGCTGCCACTGGATACTGGAGCTTTCCTGTACTGTTAGTAAAGACTCTCAAGAGTTACAAAAAGTAGCCAATCTTCTATAATATTAATATTTGATAAAGAGTCATTATCAGTGAAAGCCCTTGTACTCTCAGAATTTATTTCAGAAATTTAATAGAAAAAGTTTTAGAGAAAGAGTTAAGATCTTATCAGATCAAGTGGCTTCTAATTCAGCATTTCAAGTCATGCGTATGACAGATGCCAAATAACACAAGAGGCTGATTGAACTATCTTCAAGCAGATATATGTGGTTAAGCACCATTGCAATCCTCTTTGCAATTATCGAGCAGTGCTGAAATCTCAAGATAGTTCTTTGGTATGATTTGACATTAACTCAAGACAAGGAAAAGTATCCAGTGGTAATTTATACCATCACATTGATTTTTCCAGTAACAACCCAACTCCAGCCGAGACTTAAAACAAATTCATGATTTCATAAGCTTAGAGAAACGATCACAAAAATATTGTGGTGCTAAATAATTAACTGTCCTCCTTAGGAGAATCCTGGAGAATCCTAGCTGTGTTGGGATAAAGATTTCTGTGATTAGATAAGTTTAGGAAACACTTATAAAGCTAAATAGAGGTTTTTTTCTCCCTGCAAGACTTCTTAGAGACTTAAGAAGCTCTGTGAGTCAGCAAGAGATATAGTTGCAACATTTTGCAAACTTATCTAACCAATGAATGTTTCTCCCCCTAAAATACACATATCTTAAGGAACATCACTATTACTTTTCACAAACATTGGATCATGTAACTCCACATTCCTCGTAGATGAGGCTGTGTCTTACTCTTTCCCTACCGTTCACACGTTCCCTGAAACCTGGTAGAAACTCACCAAATATTTGATGAATGAATAACTCATCATAAAGTAAGAAAAACTGAGCTGTTTCTATCAAAACAAATGCTGACTTATGATAGAACAGGATGCAAAGTTTATATGAACTTCTAAAATAAGACAGAAATTCCCAAAATTTCCAATATTATTTCAAGCTTGTTAAAATTTGGGATAGATATAAATTCACTGTCCTTTAAGAGGTTTTCAAAAAGTCCGGGGAGTGCAGGAAAGGAAGAGGAATAAACAATCAGAGAGGATGGTAATGCACAAACTTCTTTATGGAGACAGTGCCAAAACACAGAGCGAGAGCAAGAGACAGTGTGTGTCTGCAGTCCTTAAGACATTCTAGTGCCGCAAAGGAGGGCCAGAATTTGAGATTGTTTACTTCACTCTGACGAAGAGGCAGCCAACAAGGGAGTGTGCTAAAGGCGGTTTTGGGCCAGCCGAGTAGTGCGTTGGTTAAAAGCTGGCTTGGGATGCCAGAGGACCCCGGTTCAGATCTACGTATGAGGGACAGTGACACTGCCCTCTACAGCTAAGATGCTGAACAACAGCTCGACCTGGAGCTGGGCTGCCGTGAGTCGCCAGCGACAGCAGCATAGGCTGCAGCCCCTCCTGCAGTGGGTTGCCATGGGCTACCGTGTGTAGCCAGCAGCCAGCATGAGCGGGCGACTGATCTGCCTTACCGGGGAAGAGCGCAATGATGGTGCCAACTTGGGCCAGTGAAGCAA
>NW_017731389.1:3731298-3742290 GCF_001890085.2 Hipposideros armiger | reverse complement strand
GTACATGTTTGTTATACATTTGGTGATGAGGCTCTTAGAATGAAATAATAAAAAATATTTTAGACAGGACTCGAACAGGGGAAAAGAAAACAATGAAATTCTCAATTTGCCCTCCAGACAAGTTTTCATAATGAAGAGGGAGGAAGGTAATAGAGCTGAAGGAACAAAAGGAGTAATCTTTAGACCCATCAGCATTCAAAATGTACGACAGCCCACACATGATTTGATCATGTAAGTTGTCTATTTAGGGGATAAACAGTAATGCAATTTCCCAGGCATTGCTGATTATGACATCCCTCTTTAAATGATTTTAACTTATTCAAGAAACAATGCAAAGTAGGCAGAAACTGTTTTGTCTCAACTACAAAGAACTTCGTATAAAATTCTAAGTTCCTAAGGGTAATCTGCTATTTAAAAGTATTTCATGCAATGCCAAAAATTTTATGTAGACGCTCAACATATGCTTTTGATGAAGTTTAAGGGGGGCAATTTCCAAAAATGAAGCTCTGCTCTAGTGGTGAAAATACTATTACTTCTACTCAAAATCTGCATTTGAATCGTCTCTGGTTCTGTTGTTTATAGGTTATATCAACCTGAACCAGTCAATGAATCTCTGGAGATTCAATTCTTTCATCCATAAAATGAGGTCCTTGATTAAAAATTAAATTAGACCATGGATGTAACATAAAAAACAACAATCATGCATTTTCCAACACTAGCTGGAAAGTTAATATTGCCAGGAATGGAGAGAATATTTTTTACCTAAATGAATATGAAAAATCGTTGATGAACATTTTTCAGCTTCGAGATTGCTAAAGGAAATTAGCCTTGCAAAGAATCTTCCAAAACACTCACCAAAAAAAGTCCCACTATTCTTCAAGTAAGCTCCCTTTATGAAACATACAATTCAACAATTATGCACATCACATCACAGAAAAGGACTACTTAAAATACACATTTAATTTCAAGAATGGGGGGTGGGGAGTGGTTCACACAGGGCCTTTGATGCTACCATCTTTAAAAACAAAAATAAACTTTTCCCCTTGGAGACTTCATAATTATGAGATTTAATTTGGAGGGACTAAATAGGCAACAAATGAGAAGCATAAGGGGAATGGCCAATTTGCTTGAAAAAGGGAAAAATCATAGTGCTCAACTGAAAGTAGAACAAAGACCTTGCAAGGCAGAATACCAAAATGATGAGGAATGAACAAGATGCAACAAGGAAAATAAGTCAACAAGATCAGTCAGATATAGAATGCTGGCTCCAGTGTAGTCACTTCAATCTAAAAGAAAAACATGCATACATGTAAAAAGCTCTTAGAAAGCTCAGGAAACTCACACGTAAAAACTGTCAAATTGACTAAGAAAACAGGTAAGCAAAAAAAGAATCATTTGGAAAACGATTTAGGAAAATCTAAGTGTATGTCCCCATTACTTCCATAGTACAAAAACAACGAGATTAAGAAAGGTTGAAAATGGACAGGTAGAAGCAGTTTCATGCAATCTATAATTATCCAACAGGAAGGACATCGGGATAATATGAAGGCAGGTAAAATTGTAAAGTATAAAACTCACACTCTATAATTACATAAGAAATCAACTATCATTACCCACTAAGTAAGATTTCTTTTAGTGAGAAAAGAAATACCAGTCTTCTTTGGGGAAAGGGAGAGGGGCAGAATTAATTATTAATTCAGGATTCATTATTAATCCCCAAAGAGATGAGTTTCTCTCCTGCAACATAACATTTAGGACAACAGATTTTCTGAAAAGTCATCTGTGAAACAGGCAACACTTAGCAAATGAACCCGGGTAGGTCATTAATCTGATCTAATGGGGTCCTATTCATGGCCCTGTTGAAAGCTCAAATTCAAAGCTTTAGAAAATTGCTATTTCCCATAGTTTCTGATTCTCTTAAGAGTCACACATTTTCAGCAATGTTAAAAAAAAAAAATCTGTAGCTATATTATAGGTTATATGGTAGAGTATGTTATACAATGGTAAAAACAAAACCAAATTGAATGAAGAGTGACTAGTGACACTTTGTGAAGTTACCATTGTAGCATTCCATTTCAAATCTAACAGCAATATTTAAAGGCAATTGATGATTGAGTAAATGGTAATTATTTCAAAATATATCATTTTAATGATATCAGCAAATTATTTCTGAGAATTAGGAAAAACTGTACAAGAAGGATAAGTTTCTGATACCTTAACTTATCCTGACAAATCATTTTGTTAGTCTGATAAGTATAAGGAAGGGGAGAGAATAAAATGATATTTTTGAGCTAATCATTGGTGGAACCACTCTTGTTAAAAGAAGCAAAACTTGATAAATATTTCATTAACACAACTGACAGAAAACCAAATCACAGCACGTTAGTGGTTAAAAGCATGGTCTTTAGGGTCAAAGACCTGGTTTAAAACCTCTCTGAAACACTTCCCTGATTTGTAAAATATGATTATAATACTTACCTTGTAAGGTTGTTATGAATTCTGAATAAAGTAGCACATGTAAAGTGTGTAATACTGTACTTGGCACATGAAAATGGCTGTTTTTATCATTACCAATATTGTTGATATTTTCTAGAAAAGGTAGCTGTTCCCTAATCACCATCTTACCTGTACTAACCAAATATCTCTAGATACATGCAACTCAAGTCATTTCCAAGATTCATTTTATTCACCAATGTTTAATAAGTTGAACTAAAACTGATTGGCTGCACTGGTAATTGACTGAAATTCAGGTAATAAAAACAGATAATGGCAACTGAACAATTTTTCCTTCCTAAAAAAACAAAACTGAATATTGAGGAGATATGCTAACAGCTTCGGTTTTTGTTTTTGCTTTTGCTTTTAAGCGAAGCAAGTTTAGAAACCATAGTACAGAATTACAAGCCAGCTAAATAGTGTTCAAAGTCATCGAGTGAAATATTATTTCTTTATCACAAGGCAACAATGGAACTGAACAGCCCCAAAGAAGTGGAGACATTCCTTTTTATCTCTTTTTACAGACTGGTGACCTATGAGAGGACTTCGCCAACTACGGTCATCCAAATCATGCCCTTTAAGGTTCAATTCACATACCATCTTCCTGAAGCCCTCTAATACATGGCCGAAATTAACCTCCAGGATTTCAAACTTTTCATTACTTAACAACACATTGACTTGTGCTCAACGTTTATATAACAAGTTTTGTTTTCCTTTTAAGTTTCTTGAAAGAAATGGCTTGATCTTGTTTATCATTGATTTCTTCTACTACATTATGTACAGTAACTATTCAGTACATTTGGAGGTTAGCAATACACACAAAAGGCTAGGGGCACAACCTGGGAAAAACAAAACTATCGTTCAGGAAATGCAGCTACTCCTGAGCCCTGACACACCGGTACTCATCAGATGAGTAGAGAGAGGGGTCAAGATTACTCCTGGAGGTCCAACATGAACACCTGAGTCCTTACCGAAGGAGAATTCTAGGGCAGATTTGGGGGATGATGATGAGTTCAGCCTAGTCATGTTCAGTTTGAAGTGGCCATGAGAGTTCAAGACCTATTAAGTTTACAAGTAAGAACCATTAGCATTTATTTAAGGCCACGGGAACCGATGAATTCACGTAGAGAGGATACTTAGAAGGGAGAGAGGGGAATGAAATGTGAAAGAATTTACACCTAATGGGCAAGATTACAAAGTAACTCCATTTGTGGCCCAGAGATCTGGGAACATTCAGCTTCAATCAGAAGAGGTGAAAGAAAAGAGGATGTGAAGGCTAAAAAAACCTGATGGTTATTCAATTTCAACAAAATTCAAATCAATATATTTGAGCACCTACCTACCATTCATTCAACTATTCAGCAACTATGTGATTGATAAGCACTTCGCCAGAAACTGGAAGTGCTATGGTAAACAAGACAGTTAATATAAGAAAATGATGGACATGGAAGTAAGGCAGGTGAAACTTGATCTCAGGGACCTCCCTGGCTGGGCAATTTGGATATTCAGTACTTTGGGTAGTCTGTCCCTCAGCTACTGATGACATTGCAAGTTGATGATACTGGCCAAGATCAATGAACTATCTCCCCGACCTCTGTGCAAACTCTAAAAACAATGTTACCTTTCCAGGTAAATTTTCCATTGGACAGAAAACAGTTGACAAGAGTTTTAGATCCATTCATCTGTCTCATTATAAATTATCATGTTGGTTTCTACATCAGCATTTTGTAGATTTGGTTTCCTAGGATCAGTTCAATGAACTCACTGGCAAATGATGCTTTTGGACTCCCAAGCTTAGCACCAGACTGCAGAAGCTCATGACCACACTGAGAAACTGCCATTGTGTCATGCTCTGCCTGAGTACCCATCCCATCTCACTGGTTACTCATCTCTCACTATGAAGCTTTCCTTTAAAAGTTGCTCAGAGTGACTTGAATAAGCCTGAATGACAGAGGAAACTATTTGCCAAAGAGCAGCAAGGAGTGCTTTTCTGCTAAATGCTGATTTTTTTTTAACCTACCTATATCTAATGCCAAGTTGCCAAGAGGAGGATTTTTGAAAATTCTACAGGAAGACTGACAAAGGGCAATGTGAGCACATGTTTTTAAAGTGATTTCATTATATCTGTCTCATGGCTAATAATAAGACCTCTAGCCAAAGCCATGCCTTATATCTGCTGCCTGGCTTATGAGTGAAATTTCATGGTTCTCATTGGCTGCAAGCACAAGCTACATGTTTGAAGCTCCTTTTAAACCTGAGAGCAAAAGCCATCACATCATACTTCCATTTGCACCCTAGCACAGACATCAACACATACTGTTTATCTCCAAGGAGCTGCAAAGACCTGGGGTTTTCCCAGAATTGGGGTTTAGAGTACACACTCTTTAAAAGATACCCCCTTAAAAAAGAATATACCAGAAGCAATAGTGGACACTGCTATAAAACACTGGCATTACTCAAAAAAATAAAAGTCAGATGAAAGTCCTGGCACTGCTCTCCTTTTCTGTTCTTCAATTTGCTTATTTCCTCCCACTCCCCATATTGCTCCCTTTATTCTGAAAAGTAATGCCTTCTGTCATCTCCTGTTGTGCCTTCCTTCCCTACTCCCACCCATAAGCCCTGCTCCCGTGTTGCTCTCTCTGACTCAAATGGCAAAGCTCTACCTGCCCGATAATAATCATAGCACCCTGGAACCAAGAGCATCTGCACCATCTCCTGCTCTAAACACTCCTTCACAACACAGGACATTGGTGTCCAGAGAAATTAAGCAAATTGCCTGACATCAGCAAACTGGCTCCTGGCGGAACCTAGATCTAATTTCCAAGCCAGAGCTACTCCCAGTTTTTCCTTCATCTAATCCTCAACCATCTTAAAATAAAATCTCCTTCCTCGGATTTGCAATGTTCTCCGAAACCTAATCAGAATTAACCACAACTACTCTCTACCAATATCTAAGATGTCTCATTTATCAAAGTGAAGTAAAAACAAAAATACCGTAAGATTTTATCCAAGATACGAGACGCTGATCCAAAGAAAAAGAAAAGAGAAACACAATACAACACATAGGTAACAGAGCCATGCTTCTTGAGAACAATTAAATTTAGGGTAATCCTATGATTTGTTCTTTTGAGTACCAAGGAAGGACACATGGTAGCCACCTCTTTCTAGTGCTTACTACGTATGTGTCTGCTAGGTACATTGTATTGCTTAATCCTTGTACCAATTTAAAAGAAACAGTTTCTATTTTGTAGAGGAATAGACTGAAATTTGGCAAAATTACCTATCTTGTGAGTTCCAAGAGAAATGCTAGTGGCAGAGATGGGATTTGAAGCAAGGTCTGTTTGACTCCAGGACCTAGCTTTTCAATCACCCTAAAACACCATTTCTCTTGAGGAAAAATATTAAAAAATCAGGATTCACAGTAAGCAAAGGAACGTATGCCTTATCTATCACAAGTTAATTCTGAAAATAATGGAAATACCTAAACAACATTCCCAAAATATATTTCCATGTCATAGCCCATGTAATCTTTGCCAAATATATAAGGATGGCAACTCAAGTATAGATCTGTGAACAGCAGTGTGTCCTTTTCCACTCCTTGACCATTTTTTGTTTTCTTCACGCTCATGTTCCTTCAAAGATAATTTTCAGCATCGTAAGAAATCGAGTGCAACAGAGCTTCGATTCAGTGGGCTCCATTCAGCTCTTTTTGTATGTTTACAGAAGTTAACTAGCATTTTATATCAATATGTCATAGCAATTTAAAAATAACACAGAATTTATTTTGTTATGCTGCTGCTTTTAGTGAAGTACTAATAGTTTTTCAAGTCTAGATGCTTTTCTGTGGATTTCTCCCTGCATCCCCCAGGAACCATTATGGATGGTTCTAAGCATGGACCCAGGTCAACTGCATACTCTGCACACTTGTCTATACCCCTAACCAAAACCTTAGAAGGAGAGAGTCTGTAATAATTTATGGCAGGGCTTAAGCCCACAACAGTTCGTATAGACTTGAAAAGGTACACACAGTAGGAAAACTAATGTCCAGGTACAGGCTACATTTTACAACACTCCCAAGTGACTGAGAGACGTACCCAAGTTCACACTGTCAGAAAGAGGAAAGCTAAGGCGAAAATCCTGGCATTTTACCTCCTGACACACAGGCATGCTTCTAGAAATGTCTTTTTTCTCATTAAGCTGACATCCTAAATAAGCAAAAATAAGGTATTGCTACAATTCAGCACCAATGGTGCCAAACAGGGAGGTATTAAACCTATTCAACAGAGATCCAAGATGCGCAAAGTCAGGAAGGAAATGACAAGGTAAACTAAAAGTTAGTGAGCAGAAGAAAGAATAATGAGAAACTAGTGGAGGCGATGTCTTTGACAGCAAAGGACACCGTGAGCGTAAAGCTTTATCAAATTAGTTCATAAAAGCAAGGAGCTGGTCTAGAGGATTCACTCTTCAAATCCTGGCTCTTCCAGCTGGGGAAATTTAAATGAATGGGTATGAGATGAGATATCAAAGGATTGTCTTTATATGCAATAATGGTTTTTAAAAATATTTTAAATTCTTGTCTATTAGAGATACATACAAAATATTTACAGGTAAAGAATATGATGTTTGTGGTTTGCTTCCAAGTATTCCAGCAACAAGTAAACAAATAAATAGCCTATGTGACATGAGAGACAAATGAAGCGAGAGTGGCTCTGAATTGATAATTGGTAAGTTGGATGATAGGTAAGCAGTGGTTCACTTGATTATTCTCTTTTTAAAAAAATAGTCTAGGCTGTTCATTATCAGAGAGAATTAAGTAAAGGGCTTCGGGAGCACACAAAAAGGACAAATGGGGATGTTTAACTAGTTGGAAGGAATTCTTTTCCCTTGATGATAGACTCAGTATTACTGTTATACAAATAAAAACACAAAATCCCAGGAACTTCAAACTATCATACACCGAGCCACAGAATTGAGAATTTCTAATTTCTAACTATAAAGTTAAGCTTTTCAGAAATCACTACATGGTTATATTTAACAATTAATTTAAGATGACTCCAGTGTTACTTTCCCCTGATGTTTGTATCAAGTAAAAAAAAAAAAAAACGATTTTTTGGAACTATATACACAGATATGTGTATGTGTATAATTTTGCATTTGTAAAAATGAGATTCACTAACTATATTGCTGATATAGTTATATCTGGTAATATAACCCATGGGAATCACCAAAGGAAAACAAGAAAGAGCCACTAATTTCAGAAAAGTAGTATGGTAGAAAGGGCACCAGAATAATGAAGAATTAGGAGACATGGTAATCGTGATGGATACAGCTCTTAATATGTAAATTCAAGCAAGTCACTCAACCCTTGCATCCCAGTTTCATCATCTGTAGATTCCATTACATGCCATCCAAGGTTCCCTTGTCTCCAACACCCTACAGGCTGAAATCTGTCCCCATGTCTACACCTGTTCAGGAACTCAGTGCTCACCATAGATTATGACACCTCCAATTTTAGAAAGCTCCAGGTTTCAACAAGCCCAGCTGATGGAACAGCAAAGAGAAGTCTATTTCTGGCCTTTCTCATTGAATGTGAATGAGGCAATTCCATGCAAACAGGCAGAGAATCTAAAAGTTTTTGTCCAGGCAGGGATTACGCTCAGGAAAGAGTTTAAGAACGTGTTCAGTTCTGTGACAGAGATTTGTATAAGGGGGTTCTAGGGACACCAACAAGGGACATGGGACCTCAGGGGGAGATGGAGGGAGGCAGGCCTTTAGGGAAGATGCTGATCAACCAACCCTGAGCACAGCTCTCCCAGGCAGGGTAAGGCGTCCCCACCTAATGTGCCCACAGGCCCCAGGAACAAACCTCTGTGCATTGGCCATACTGATTCATAACTGGCTGCGTGAGCTACTGGGGCAGAGCCTGTGGGTTTCTGATTCATGCTGTATCTCCAGCATTCAGAACAGTGTGACATTCTTCACTTGTGTTTGCTGGGAGGGTAATGATAACAGGATGACATGGAAAATATGAACATGATTGGCACACTGAGAACAGTCTATCTAAAGCAGCTGCTAATTTTAAGCAGTACGTTTAAAAGCTGGCTTTTTGGATACTAAAAAGGGTGGGGGGATTGGGAAAGTTATAATTACCAGAGAATCTAGGAAGAAGGAGTTGGCAAAATGAAGGAGAAAAAGGAGGAAACCAATGAATCAGGAAAGGGGTTTTTGAAGAAAGGCCTACTCAGGGACTGAAGGAACTTAAACAGAATGGAATATCGTATCTAGGCTAATGCTCGTGGCCAGTTGTGCAGACTGGCAAGAGCTTTACCCAACACACTGAAAGCATTAGCTCTGAATAGGAATTCCCTGGCATTGATAAAAATACATGCAATGGGACTGATTACTTAATTCTCACTTATACTCCAATTAATAAAATGAATAGCAAACTAAAGTTGTATATCAGTTTTAAATAAAATATTAAGCATCAATTAAAATGTATGGTTATTAGTAACCACAGTATGATCAAATCTTAGAAGCATATTTGAATTTCAAACTTTCTGATGTTATTCTGGAATCCATCTGCAGTCAATACTTTATTCTTAAAATACTTCAAGCCATGGAATGTGAAGAAAAATTTTTCTTTAACAGTGTGTGCTGAAAGAAACTAAACTGATAACTTCTTCTTGATCTATTCATGCAAACTCAGAGAAAGAAATGTGTCTGCTCAGCTTTTGTTAGTGTATGCAGTAATACAACTTTTAAAAGATGCCTTTCAAAGTAGACATTCCTAAAAGTTACATGGTAAGTGTTAACATTATTTATAGTCTTAAAAACAAAATTAAAACTTCCTATACTAAAATTCCATGTTATTTATGCTCAATGCTAAATTTTAAAGCTTTAACGCCACATGTATTTCTTCCCAAATTTAATATTGCACATATACTACTTGTTCTAAAAAGTATAGCTATGAGCAGTTAAGGAAAAAAAGAAAAACCCAAAAAAACCTAGATTTCATGGGGAGTGGGTGGGGAACTAAACTACACAGTGAGAAATCTATACTGTAAGTCTATGAAAACAGCAACTATATCTTATTCATCTTGAAATGAATGCCCAGAATACCTAGTACTTAGTGGCACATCACTTAGAATCCCCCAGTATGTTGTATTGAAAGAAGAGAAATAGAGAGAGGTATAAAAAGTAAATGAATCCAAAAAAAAAAGTAAGACATTTTAGAAGCAATCTTCAAGAGGAAATCAAATATCTCCGATAACCATTTTGCCCCAACTCTTCATTCAGCAAAGACTAAAGCAAAGGAGTTTCCTCCCACCCAGAGAGAATAAACCAAGACCAAAAAAAAAAAGACACGAACAGTGGTTAAGAATCATAGATGGACAGGACTTTCAATAGAGTAATTAACAGTGATTCTCAAATTTTTGTGCACATACAAATCGCTGAGGGGCAGAGGAGGAACACTTAGTAAAAAGCAGATCTCCATGTGCCAGTTCAGAAATTCTGACTTGACAAGTATATTTGGTCACCCCCCTTTTCCCCCAAGAATCTCTGGAAATTGGACACTGGATCTGCGTTTGTAATAAATTCCCCAGAATGTAATGTACAGCATAGGGAATATAGTCGATAATATTGTAAATAACTATGTATGGTGTCAGATGGGTACTAGATTTATCGGGGTGATCACTCCTTAAATTATATAAATGTCTAATCACTATGTTGTACACCTGAAACTAATATAATATTATAGGCCAAATGTAATTGAAAAATAAATTTTTTTTTAAAATTACCCAGATAATTCTGATACTGTTGTTTCATGAATTACCCTTTGAAAACCCTGGGCATCTAAATCAAAATTTCTTATGAGATGAGAAAAATTATACCTAGAGATAGAATTCAGGTATTGAGTTTTTTCTACTACACCAAAAGAAAGTGAAGTATATGGGGGAAAAAAGAGGTGTGGGAGAGTCTAGAGAATTAGAAACAAATTTTAAAGTGTTTAATTGTACAAGGTAGATACCATCTGGATTTTCTTTGCATATCAGCAAATGAAAATATTTGTGCAAAGTAATTCAGTTTAGGAAACTCTCTTAGGCCAAGTTTTCTTTCACTTCAAAGTATAAATGCTCACATAAGTTTACACACTTTAGGAGTGGGAAGGCGAGTGGGAAATGACTCTTCAGTGAAAGTCTGTGGCAGTGCCATAAATCAATCACCTGAGTAAGAAAATGACATGTCACTTTAGATGAAGAGCTCCTCAAGAGGTTGTGAAATGTTTAAGAAAGGTTTTTGTAACTACAATATGGCCTCAGGGATAGAAAAGACAATCTGGGGAATATAATCAATAATGTTGTAAATGTTTCTTAGGGGGCCAGATGGTCTCATGTCTTGTTAGGGAGACCACTTCATGGATGGTGTAGAGGCCTGACCACTGCACTGTACATCTGAAGCTGCCGTTGAATAATATTTATAATATGTCAACTATAATTT
>NW_017731389.1:3727618-3731098 GCF_001890085.2 Hipposideros armiger | reverse complement strand
GGAATTCATATTCCATACAATTTGCCCATTTAAAATGTACAAAAGAATCAACAGTTTAATATATTCACATTACATAACCATTATCAATACTCATTTTAGAACTTTTTATCACCCCCAAAAGAAACCCCATATCCATTAGTAAGTCCCCCCCTATTTCTCCCCCTCCTGCCCCCAGCCCTAGGTAACCATAAATCTACTTTCTATCCTTTATTTATTTCCCTATTCTGGATATTTCATACCAATGGAATAATATAGTAGCTTTTGTGCCTGGCTTCTTTCATTTAGCATAAGTTTTCAAGGTTCATCCATCTTGTAGCATGTAGTGTGAACTTCATCCTGTTTACTGTCGGAAAACATATTTTTAAACCGAATGTTCAGAAAGAAAGGCTTCTTATAAAAGCCTTCATTTATTCATATATCAGGCTAATATATCACACGCTGACAGCTGTTAAGTTGTTTTAATGAAAGAATGGATGCTATTTTTGACATGATTCAACACTTCCAAACATATTCTTGACAATTTTTACTCATATCTATGAGTAGACTCCAACCAGAAATGCATATTTTTGCTATACTTTTATACTGACAAAATACATTTAATAATTTATTCCTGGCAAAATTATAGCACTCATTATAAATGACAATTTCTACAATGGCCATGGTGTGTAATTTCAAGAAATTTATAATCCAAAGGGGGCAAACAACATATGTGAATAGTAGTGCTTCAAACCAAAATATAAATTTGCAGTCACCCTGTGCTGAAATATCCACTAGATCAATAGGTTTACTAAGATGCAACGAGTTTAATCATTGATGTACCCAAATTTAAATTCTGAAAGGACAGGGACAATTTACTTGTTTATAGATACCAAGCACTCAAGGCCAATACACTAAAAATATAGTAGTTTTTAGATTATGTTATATATTATATGGTATATTAGTTATTATGAGTAGTTTGTTGTTACATAACTTTCTTATGACAATAACTTACACTCACTTTAGAAGCATGAAAAAAAACAGAAAAATTAAAGTTATGTGTGGTCACAATTCACAAAAAAGCCACAGCTAATATTTAGCTTTTTCTATGTATAAACAGCCATATTAATTAGTATATTGCATATACAGTTCAAGTCACATTTCACCATTGCTTTTCAATAAATTTATATATGTGTGTATATATGTATATAATAAAAATGCCTTTAAGTATTAATTTCATAAATACTTTTGCAATCATATTCACATGATCCTATTTATAATATATGTGATATAATATATACACTAGGACCAAAGGAAAGCATGTGCTTGCAAATTAAATAAGTACCAACCTTTAAAAAACTGTAACCATATCTCCATTAATGAACTTTCTAACAGCAAACCTTCTTTAGGGTAGAAAAAACAAAGCTCTCCTATAATCTGAAGCTATGCTCATGTATACTAGACAGAGGAAAAACATTTTCTTCCATTCTCACGTGTATTCATCAGGGCACAGGGCACAGGACACCAAGGTGACCTTAACAAGACTTGCTTTGGCAATTCCAGCTTCTCCTTTCTCCAACTTGCCCTCTGAGTGCGCCCCCACCCACACATTCACCTCTGGACGCATTGCTCTCCACTGCTCTGCCTTACTGAAATCAGAGAGGACACACAGGATGATCCTAGGCTGGAGACAGCATCCTGGACTTACTCATCACAGTTCTAGCACCTTAGATGAATCATTTCATTATTCTAAGCAAGTGTTAGCAATAAAAATGAAAGCTGTACACCAGTGGTTCTCAGAGTACTGTCCGTATCAGCATCGTCTACAAACTTGGCACATTCTCAGGATCCTCTCCAGTCCTACTGAACTAGAAGAGTCTGGGATGGAGCCCAACAAATTCGTTTGAACATGCACCATCCTTCTGATCAAGTTTGACAACCGCTGCTCTACACTTTAAATCACCTGCCCCTCATCTCCTCCCCTACACTCACTGTGAACTGTTGTACTGGCTTCCTCCTTCCCTCAGAATAAAATCAAGCAAAGAGGACTTGTGTGGACTTGGAACAGCACAACCAGTCATCCACCATGAGCTGCAGCTGAACACCCTGCTTCATCTAGGACCTTTCTAAAGCTAGTCCCTCAACTTGTGCACCTGAGCCCACCCTCTCTCCTACTCAAATACATCACTTCACTCCTTCTCCACTCTCGTTCCGCAAGTTCTCCCTTCTCTTATAGTCACCAATATTTTTTTTTCTTCAACCGGACCATTTTCATTAGCATACAAACTTGCTGTTATTTTTTTCATCTTAAATTCCTGCAGACCCCCCACTTCCCATGCTGGTTACTGCCATCACTCTTTAAAACTGAGGTATGATTAATACACAAAAAATACACAAGATCCTAAGGGTTCAGGTTACTAAATTTTGATAACTGTCTAAACCCATCCAAAGCAAATATAAAACATCTCCATCACCCAAGAAAGTTCCTTTCTGCCCCTTTTCAATCAATTCCACTTCATCCGCTCAGGCTACCACTGATTTGATATAAAGAACTACAGTTAATTGTGTGTGTTCTGCAATTTCCTAGAAATGGAGTCCTGTATTATGTACCTCTTCGTGGCTGGCTTCTTTGGCTCAGTATAATGCATTTGACAGTCAGTCAGGTTGTTGCATGGTATCAGTTGTTGGTTTCTTTTTATTTTTTATTGCTGAGTAGCATTCCATTATATGAATATATTATGTTTATCTATTCACCTGTTGGTGGATATTTGAACTGGTTCCAATTCTTTATATTAGGACTCGTGCTACAATGCACATTCACATATAAGTCATTTTGTAAAGTGATTTGTGTTTGATGAAGAAACAACATACAGCGAGGGAACCTGGATTATGTGCCCTGAATAAATCATCTGTTCTCAAGTTTCAGACTCAGTCAAATGCAGGAAGACCTCTTTAAGACACTAACTATTCAGTCAAAAAGTCTGCCACTATGAGTGTAAAGTTGAACAGTAATTGTAAAGCATTTGAGAAAAATGTATGACTCATATCTTTATCCATAAATACTGGACCAAGCATTCTTTCCAGAATTTCTTTCTATTCTCACCCTAACAATGCTTTCTGCCTATTGTGTTGAAGGCTACATGCAAACAAGAATGGATCCAGCCTTCAAGGAATTTTTGGTATAATTAGGAAAGTTAGACCAGAAAGATGGTGCCATGAAATCTTTTAAGTGCAAGAAAAATATTTCCAAGGTACAATGTTACCCAAGAAAAGACTGATCAAATGATTGAGACACTGTAAGGTACAGTGCCCAAGAGTACAGATCCAATGGCCAGAATAGTTTGCTTACTGCCTCTGAGTCCCTCGGCAGGTGGCTTTATCTCCCTATGCCTCAGTCTCCTCATCTGTAAGATAAATATAACAGTGCCTACCTCATAGTGTTTTTGTATATCTGAATATGTATAAAGCACTTAGAACAGTGCTTTAAAGTGTGTGTGTGTGTGT
>NW_017731389.1:3717923-3723178 GCF_001890085.2 Hipposideros armiger | reverse complement strand
TAAACTGAAGTCCCAGGAAACCACGTGTGCAGGTTTCACTCTTCCAAATTTGTGATGTAAGTGAGCATCAAGATGTATAAAGCAAAAATCACAGAGGATTTTTATATCTGCATAATCCATTTTTTTAAACTTTTGTTCTTATTTCACTTTGGTATTCCCACATGGCTCTCACGGTTCTCATAAAGAACAATGAAGAGACTCCTTGGTTTAGGATTTTGCGCAATTAATATTCACCTCCTAAAAATGTTCACTTGATTAGCTCGGCAGCCATCTATTTTAAGTCATGCTCAGGTTCTCTTCACAGCTTGAAACAAACTACCAAGTTGATTTTGATAAACATCAAAGTTGGAATGGCACTGTCCTAAATCATAATACAGGGACTAACATGGGCCATGCAAAGCACGATAAACTCAAGACAAAACAGAGGTGCTGTAAATCAATAAAATTTCATCCCTGTAACTCAGACAATAGAACCTTCAGCATCTCTCAGTAAAACAAAATATTTTTAGAGGTTTTATCTGCAGTTGTGTCTCCCGCCTTGGAAAGAACACCCACTTGCCCTCATCAGACTTCTGACAAGTCGCCCACAATCCCTACACCTTCAAACTGCCTCTCAGCATCTTTTCTCCTCCAGTTTTTTCCTAAGCCTTTTTCCCCATTTCCACCTGTCTACCCCAGACCTGTTTCTCCTCTCTCTCTCTTTGAATTATAGGGTGTATTTCACCTTCCATGTGGGATTAGAACAATTGCTCTTCACACACTACTGAGCTTTTGCAGCTCAAAAATAATTTCATAAGAAAATTAACTTCCATTTACAAAGCACTCTTTCTCTGTGATGTGCAGTTATTTAAATACATTAACTCTGGGCACATTACTGCTTAGAAGAGAATGCTTTAGAGTGAAACTGAAAATTTGACGTTAGCTTACTTTTACGCATACATAATTAAACAATAATACATTATACAATGTATACATTCACTCTTTTGTTCAACATTCTATCCCATTCCATTGTCGTTAATTGACTGATCTTGACAGGCAGGCTGCCTGCCATTCAAGAAGCTAGTTATCATCATATGCCATAAATAGCGAATTTGAATGTGGCGAACAAATTTTATCTGTAAAACAATCGATACAGCCACATTAAGGATAAAGATATTAGAAGCCCTTTACACTAACCTGGTGAAAATGATTGATTTTAATGACTATATGCTTGCATATCAAGTGACAACTAAAACAATCCAGTCGCATTAGCTTCTTAAACATAGTACGGTAAGGTGGCTTTCTTTTACGCGCTGTTTATTCAGGCATTGTGATCGTCAAAGTTCCTGTTACACGGCCCTTCAAAATGCTGCAGAGGAGAAAAAGACTCTAGATTGAGACAAGTGCCCGCCCTCACTAGGGTCAGGCAGCCCAGGCCTCCGTAAAATTTAGTCAGTCATTATCCTGGTTACTTGACAAAACTATACAGTCTCCTGCAAAAAGGTCATGAATAAAGCCATCCAGATCTTTTCTGAAATGCCACAGGACTCTTACTTATGCCATGCTGTACTATAAAAATGTAGATAGCTCCGATTCAGCTGCATTTGGGCACCTGTGAGCAGCAATGATCGGTCTTTTATAAAGCATATGATTTATAGTGCTAGTTACAGATACAATACATAGTTTCATAAACAATCACAAAAAAAGAAAACTAACAATCTCCCAATTTGGGAGACATTATGAAATGTCCTAATCAAGGTGTCAAACAAATATCCACAAAATGCTTATTTGATTTGACCTTTTCTGTCCAGGTGAAAATGTGAGAGATGTGGAGAGAAACCACCGCCTTAATGAAGGCTGCTGAAGACAAAATGTTCCCCCAAGGCTGGTACGTCTGCCCTTCGTGCACTTAGCCTGCTCTCTGCACACACAGCCCACAGAGCAGCCGGACCCTGAGAGCATCAGGACACTCTACTTCTGCGGGACTAGTCCAAAGACGGCAAGAAGGAGAGATGGCCAAGTTTAGTGGGATATTTTAAGCTCCTTTTCATTCACTGTCTTATCAGGAAAAATCTCAAACACACACAACATATAGAGGGTGTATAATTAACCACCATGTACCCACTACTCAGCTTCACCGATGATCCACATAAAGACAATCTTGTTTTAGCCAGACTGCTGGCAAACCCTCCCAGCCACACAGCTACTGAATAATTTTAAAGACTTCAGAAACATCTAGGTTGACTAAATTGCCATCCATTATAAAACAGACAACTATGGCACTTACCAAAAACCAGAGAGCTTGACTGAATCATCTGAGCTGCTGCTGCACCCGTTATTCTTTTCATTGAGAGATGATATTTTATTAGTTTCAGGTGTACAACATAATGATTTGATATTTGTATGTATTGCTGCATATATTATTGGCCAGGAAAAGCTAAAATCTTGTTTGGTTTACTGATAATATAGAATTACAGATAAGGTTGATGTGTGCTGTGTGATTGGAGTAGCTCCCATGCCACCTCCCAAAAATGTCAACTAAATTTCACCACAAAAGTTACTCATCTGGGGTTCGTAGGCTGCATTTGGGAAAAGGGGTAANTGATCAGAACATGTCAATAATGATTTTGTGTTCCCTGCTAGGGACAAGGATAGCCATGGACCCAACGAAGGCCAAAGGAAAATATGGTGGAAACTTCTGGGAAATTTTTTCTTGTCTATATCAGAAGAAAAAAGATGACCTTTATGACATTGCTGAACTAATGTATCCACCAGGTCTGAAGTCTGTCCTACTTCTGGACTTTTCATTTATGTGTGAAAATAACTGTCTTTAATGTGTGAGCCAGATTGAGTTAGGTTTTCTATTACTGGAAGTAGAAAACACCCTAACTGATATAAAAGGTATCCACGCTGGAGATGGGAAGAAATTGTTAGACTGAAAATGGAAAGAGTACTACTATATATATCAAGAGAAAAAACTTTAATATGGGAAGACAAGAAGAGATATATTATGTGATCTATTAATATATGTGTATGTACATATAAACATTCATTACATTGATATATATTTTCATATACCTCGACATATATGCTTGTTCTTTCTCTCTTTGCATTAAAAAGTGCATCATTAAGAATAATAAAACCACCAAATATTTACCTGTCTTCTCTCCAAAGTCTAACCTGATGCCTGGCACAGAGTTTGCAGGAAATAAATATTTGTAGAATGAATGAAAACTGATTCCAATATGGTAAAGTGTTTTATTTTAGGTTTCTTTTTAAAAACTTGATTGAGCAATTCCATTTTTAAATTATTTACTATGGGAGATGGTATCTCAACTACAGTCAATAAATACACACTTTAAAATTTGAGAATCAACACTTTTGTGGGAACATGATTTGATTTTTTAAAATATTACTACTTAAAAGTTAATGTTCTGCATGGTATAATATAGATTTGATGGCATAAATATAAAGACAAAGTTACTGTTTGCATTAGGCTCTATCATTCAAAAACATCATCACAGAATAAGATGAATTCTATAGGGATTAGTAAAGACATTTTTAAGCCTAGATAACGCTAGCTTTCAAAGGAACTGGGAACTCTAACAATGCCTTCACCACCAAAGGATCAGATCATTAGCAGAAGGTAAGGAGAAACATGGAGACCCTCAGTCCTCATTCTTTTGTACAAGAAATCACTATCTCCTACATGAAATGTCCACAAAGTAGCAAAAAGTTCAGATCAAAAGCAAATGGCCATTGTCTTGTAGTGTAGGCCAATGTGTCAATTTTAAGATGTTTCATCCAAAGCTTTATAAAGCAAGGCTAACAGTTCAAGGTCAATAGCCTATAAAACTATACGAATACCCAGGGTTAAAGCTCAGGCCACAGTTGTAGAACCTTGCTATTCAAAGTGTGTTCCATTCCAGCACCACTACCATCACTTAGGAGGAGTATGTTGAAAAGTAGATAGGTGGGCTCCACCCACACCTACTGCAGTTTGAGAAGCACACTTATTCTCCATTTGATCTCCTGCTTAAACTCTCATTGAAATAATACAAAGTCCATGACTCACGATCACTCGTCTCATAATCCTAGTGCAGTGCTCAGTGGTTCCATGTGCACACAGAGCTCCAGCAAAAAGCACAGGGCCAACAGTCGAATTCAAGACCAAACAGTGATGTGACAGCTGCCTTTTTAGTAAGTACTGTGGAAAGCACTAGATGTCATTTTTAATACTTAGATTGGAGAGGAAATGTCTATAATTTTACTGCACATTCCAACATAAAGGATAGAAGGAAAAGAAGAAAATAAATTTGCAATTATATAATTATAATAAAAGAAGGGAGTTAAAAGACATCAAGCCTCAGGCAGAGAGGCAACTGTTAGTTACAAAGTCTTTAGAAGATTCCCCAGAGGCTTGTCTTTAATAATTAACTTGTCTTTGCAAATCCGGATTCCAAAAGGCATTTAATAGGTGTTTTTATAGCTGATGAAATCTGAATAAAGGACAGATCCCTGGTGTGTACCTGTCTCATTTTCTTTCTTTTCTTTTCTTTGCCCCCACCCCTCCCCCACCAGCCCTCAGATTTAAAAAAAAAAAAAAGCCAAACTGCTTGATCTTAATTTGCATGCCCAGGGTCAGCATACTGACTGGCACACAAAGGAGCTCAATACTGAACGAATGAACCAATGAACAAACGAATGAATGAATGAACAAACAAATGCAAACAACAATGATTCTTTGCTTCTCCTGATGAGTGGTTTATTTTTGGGATAGGGACCAGTAGTGACACCACCGAAGTTCAATCTGGAATTCTTTTTGGTATACTCTCTAGCCTTCCACTGAGCCCAAGAATTTCCCTGAGTAACTAATACCAAGAGCAGTGCTTACCAATGCAAACAAGTAATGGGACATAAACATTTCCTTCCACCTCTCTATGTATTAAGCCAACATACTCCATGCAGACTCCATTATGCTCATAATGGCAGAATCATGAATGAAGCCCTTTCCTATATTTTAAGCAATTTGTTTGCTACAAAATAACCAAAGCTAAAACAAAACACAACACAACAAAAAAGAAAACACATACAAAACAAATGTATTCTGCTTCCTATTTCTTTGTAATTTTTATTTCTTCTTAATTATAATCCTGTGAAGTATTCCATCTCTAGGGAAAGCTAATCTGCTCACTTTTCTCCAAAATGACTTTTGAAGGAAATATTCCATATACCCATTAGCTTTCCTTTTTATTATTATGGCTCAATTTATTGAA